>NC_087161.1:27851022-27886022 GCF_035594125.1 Scylla paramamosain | reverse complement strand
ATGATGACGCAGTACACACACACACACACACACACACACACACACACACACACACACACACACACACACACACACACACACACATTCGTCCTGCTTCTTGACACAAACGTTCCTGCACCCTGGTGGTCTGTGAAGGTCAAGGGTGAGAGATGAGGAGACGATTAGCAACCTGCGTGGCTTGTTTAACACGGTGGAGGGCTGAAGTGCTGCTGGGATGTGGGAGAGAGGGTGGGAGGTGAGGGGGGCTGGGAGGAGGATGGGTGGGTGGGGCTGCTGGGGCGTGGGAGAGAAGGTGAGAGGTGAGGGAGGCAGGGAGGAGGATGGATGGAGAGGTGGGAGGGAGGAATGTATGGTTGCATGGATGGAAGTAGAAATTGATAGGAAAAAAGGGGAGGGAGGGAGGGAGGGAGGGAAGAAAGAAAGAAAGAAAGAAAGAAAGAAAGAAAGAAAGAAAGAAAGAAAGAAAGAAAGGAAGGAAGGAAGGAAGGAAGGAAGGAAGGAAGGAAGGAAGGAAGGAAGGAAGGAAGGAAGGAAGGAAGGAAGGAAGGAAAGAAAGGAAGGAAGGGAGTAAGGTAAGGAAGCACTAAAGGAAGGAAAAAAAGGAACAAACTCACGAACATACAAACAAGGGAAAGGAGCAAACAAACAAACAAACAAACAAACAAACAACAACAACAACAACAACAACAAACAAACCCACCATCACACTTCAACTCACCTGTTACACACCACCACCATCACCACCATCACCACCACACCCAGCACACAGGCAGCGCCCCGCCCACTGCAAGCACCACGTGTCGCCAACATGCACACACACCTGCCTTATTCATCACAGCTGCAAGTTTGACCAGCCCTCAGAGTCCCCGCCAGTCCCTGATCCACGAGGTGTCACGTGTACAATTACGGACACAGCCAATTAACGTGTTGAAGTCTAATATATTTGACCTTCCCTCTTCAATATTATTAATTTGTTATCTCTTTGATTGCTGTATGAATTGTTTGTTTAGAGGAACCTTACATTACTGTGTTGAAATGTCTCTGTATTTTACAATTTACCTTCAATCTTAACTACTTGACAGCTATGTGACATTTGCTAAACTTGAGGGACCCCAAATTAATGTGTTGCAGTTCTGTTATATTTATCCTTTATTTCCTCAATCTAATCCCTTTGACATATTTGTTTAATAAGAGTAACTTGATATTAATGTGTTGAAATTACTTTATATTTACCCTTCATCAATCTATCTATCAATCAATTCCATGTATTTTCTAATTCACATATAACAAAAGTACAACCACAATACACCGCAACCACATATTCCTACACTTCTGGCTGCATTATGAACAACGCACAAAATACACCACCACCACCACCACCACCACCTCCTCCTCCTCCTCCTCCTCCTCCTCCTCCTCCTCCTCCTCCTCCTCATAACAATAAAACTCCACTACAAACGTATACATCCACATCACTACTCCATTACACAGCACTGCCTCCCTTCCTTTCTCTTCCCCCAGTGATAGATACGTAACCATGTACTTTCCTAATCTGCACATTACATCCTCTTCCACCACCTCATAACAACAAACAGCCAACAGACGTATATATCAACATCACTACTCCATTACAACACTGCCTTCTTTCCTTTCTCTTCCCCAGTGATAGATAACTCGTGTCGTGCTATCGTCCCAAATATTTTCCTTCCTCTCCGCACACTCACCCCGTTCCTTATCTCAGCCACGCAACTGGGTCTCGCTTACTCCAGCACCCCCCCCCCCCACACACACATGCTCATTCAGTTCTAGAGCAGGGCGTTCCTTGACACTAAACTCTACTTTGCTTATACTCTGTCAAGTCATTCATATTTTTTTTTTTCTTCAGCCATCGTCAATCCTTCATAATGTGCATACGCGTGGTCTCTCTTGCCACGAAGGGCCGTATTCTGAAACTCCTTGCTCTCTTCCCCACGACTGATTTCAAAAGCCACAGAGATGATGAGTCGCGTTCTCATAATTTTTTCTCGCATTAATGACAACAAAAATCAAGAAACTGCAGTAGATAAACCAAGAGATGTGGCTCCGATTCCTATAAACGGTCATTAATGGAAAAAGAAAAAAAAAAAAAACCCACATGAGAACCTTACTTATGATCCCTGTAGCTTTTGAAAACTAGTGGTGAGAAGCTGAAATGTTCAATACGGCCATGAATTCTTGGTATTAATGGATCCAAGCTTGATACAGACAAGATTTAAAAAGAGATAAGAGAGAAATTGGTTCTCAGACTGACTCGGTAACCCAGTTATTTGTGCAGAGTCATTAGGGAGCTTTAACAGATGATTAGATAAATGTATGCATGAGAATGATAGGCGGAAATGGAGAGACATGTTTAATGCTGGGACTGTCACGTGTAGACCAGCAACTTCTCATATCTTCCTAAGTTCTTGTGTTCTAAATCCCTTGATGTGCTAGGAATCTAAGTTATCGGGTTTAATAAGTTCACAGTCAGAGTGAGCGGCAAAGCACAGTGGAAGTGTAAAGGTTACTCCACTCCTAGCAAGCACTGTGCATTTTCTGCTTTAATCTGCTAAAAGGTAATGTTTATAGAGCCGCAGCTGCCGGGACGTGCCTCCTCTCCCGGTATTGCCTGCTAACTCCACCACCAGCCTGAGTTCCCGGTAAAAGCAACGTTACACTTCAGCCCAGATTACTACCACCACCACCACCACTACTACTACTACTACTACTATTAAACTGAAGAAAACGCAATGTCACCCCAATATAACCCGAATGCTGTGTTACAAGTCTACGTTCCAATTCCAAAAGGATATAATTGACAAGCAAGGGAGTAAAAAATAAAGGAGTTTCAATCATCTGGTGTCTACTGTTGATATTCCGACTCTTAACAGCCTGAGGTTACTTGAAATGAAAAGCGTGTCATTGCTAGTCGATGGGTCACTTAGACAACCTCCTCATTCAGACTGTTGATGTATTAAACACTCTTATTGAATCCACTGCAAGAATAAGCGTGTTCCAATTCCCCATTCCCATTTCCGTTAGCTTATCCCCGCACGGAAGTACACACACACACACACACACACACACACACACACACACACACACACACACGGGCTTCTAATCATGACAAGTTTTAAGTTCTAGTAGTCTTCCGCCACTAAGCCAGGTAGGTATGTGTGTGTGTGTGTGTGTGTGTGTGTGTGTGTGTGTGTGTGTGTGTGTGTGTGTGTGTGTGTGTGTGTGTGTGTGTGTGTGTGTGTGTTTACGCCCCTCGAAGGTCACCATGAACGCCTCCACGCTAGATCAAGACGTGACTTTAAACATAATTCTCTCTCTCTCTCTCTCTCTCTCTCTCTCTCTCTCTCTCTCTCTCTCTCTCTCTCTCTCTCTCTCTCTCTCTCGAGTAGCAGCAAGATGAGCCGTGTACCGCACTATATCACACATCCTCCACCATCACCATGACCACCACCGCCACTGTTAGTTGATCCACCACAGATAACACACCCCGCATACAATTTTAAAACCCGTATTCTGAAACGCCCTGCTCTTACCACGACTATTTTCACCACAGGCCACTGAGGTGATTAGCAGGGTTCCCAAGACTGTTTTTCCTGTTAATAATGTAGACATCTTGTTAATCTGTCACTAGAACCGTAAAAACTCCCTTGGAAGTCCGTGCAGCTTCAACTAGAGCCTTTTGAAATCATTGGAGGAGCGGCGCAGAAGTGTTTCAGAATACGGGCCCGGAGAGAGAGAGAGAGAGAGAGAGAGAGAGAGAGAGAGAGAGAGAGAGAGAGAGAGAGAGAGAGAGAGAGAGAGAGAGAGAGAGAGTTAAATAGTTAATGCCAAAAGATAAGGAAATCTCTCAGAAAACTATGCAAATATAAAGGCTATAAATCCTTGGCCGCAGACACGCCTGAAAAGACTCCGGGTAATGACGCCGCGGCAAAAATGATGCGCTGATTTTTATCTTTTTGCTGAATTAATTACGTATATGGACTGCCCGCTGCTGCTGCTGGTGGTGGTGGTGGTGGTGGAGGTGGTGATGGTGGTGGTTCGAAAAATAACGAAATAAAGTAAATAAACTATATAAATAAACTGATAAATGAATACGCATAAATAAAAATAAAGTAAGATAAAATAAAATGTAGCAGAATGAAAGAAAACAAATAACAAAAGAAAATAAACAAATACATAATTGGACAGATAGATAAACAAACAAACAAACAAATCAACCCCAAACACTCGCTAAATCTTCCATATATTGGTGATCGGGATGCCTTCGCCTTTACTATCCTACACCACTCAGTTCAGATGTGATGGTGTGGCTTATGAAACGCTATCTCGTATGGGCCAACAAATCTGCTGATGTTTGTTCTTCCTTTGCGATCCTTTGTGTCGTTACTTAAGACATGACGCTGTGACTTTATAAAATACAGCCTCCCGTGGGCCAACAGGTCTGATGATGCTTTATGTTCTTTTATGTTCCTTTGTGTCTTCTGGTGAACTTAATATTGATAGACTTAACATGTGGTTAGTTTGTGTTCAGTCTGTATTCAGTTTGTGCTCAATTTATCAAGCCAATCACGTATGCACAGTTTGTCAGGCCAGTCATGTACTAAGTCAGTCTAGCCATGATACATACTCAGTCCATCTAGCCAATCATGTGCTCCGTCTGTCTCACAAATCAATTTGCTGTAATTTCTCAAGTTCCCTATTGTACATTTACAGTGGCTACTTTTCCCTCCTCTTGAGCAAGGCGTGGTCACTGGTTAGCTGTTGTGTTGTGGGTCACTGTCATGGAGTGGCGCGCCTGGCTTGGTGGAGAAAGTTTTCTTCATGGTGGCGTCATTACGGGGCAGCGATGAATTAAAGATTTCTGGTGTGTGCTGGATATGGAAGGAGCGTTGTGTATTGTGGCTGTCATGCTCTCAGAACCCACCATGCTCAGGCTATGTTGTCCCAAAGCTTACCAATCTAACTTTTTTTTCAGGCTATGTTGTTGTGTTGTCCCAAAGCTTACTAATTCAACTTTTTTTTCAGGCTGTTGTTGTGTTGTCACAAAGCTTACTAATTCAACTTTTTTTTCAGGCTGTTGTTGTGTTGTCCCAAAGCTTACTAATTCAACTTTTTTTTTTTTTTTCAGGCTGGTTGCTGGTCCCAAAGCTTACAATTCAGGGTTTTTTTTTTTTCAGGCTGTGTTGTCCCAAAGCTTACTCCTAATTCAATTTTTCTCAGGTTGTGTTGCTGTGTTGTCCCAAAGCTTTACTAATTCAACGTTTTTCAGGCTTACTCCTAATACAATTTTTCTCAGTTTGTGTTGCTGTGTTGTCTTAAAGCTTACTAACTCAACTCTCTTCAGGCTGTGTTGTCCCAGAGCTTACCTCTAACAACCTAACTCAACCTTTCTTTTTATAAACACATCCCACTTTTCTCCTCACATCAAAAGGACTTATCTGTTCACTCACTCCAATCTCTTAACCCCTATAAACATGAATATCCTCTTTCTCTCCACAACATATGAACAATTTGACCTTTCTTCCTATCTCTTCTCACAGGGCAGGTCTCTCAATCAATTTTGTTCCCATTCTCTGCCTCTCCCCTCCAGCTTGCATTGTGTTGTGTTGTGTTGTGGTGTGGTGTGGTGTGGTGTGTTGCGTTGTGCTGTGTTTTGTGTCACATAAGCACAACACATCATAACTACACACACCAGCTTGTTCAGTAATTTCACCAATATAAAGGGCACATAATACTCTCATATATCCTCAAGTGAATGGCTATTTCACTCAGCACGTTGTATTTTGCACAGCGCGGTTCATACGAGCGACAGTAAACTCAGGAAATTCTCCCCCACCAGTGTTTCTGTCCACTTCATCTGAGTATTTATGCATTCTCATTTCTTGCCTCCTTGTAGTGTTGGCACCAAGTTCTTTGCCTGAATCACCTGATCCCCATTCTCTGCTCTGCTTCCTCTGCTCCAAATGGCTTTCTGTGCAGCATTATTCTTTCACTTCCCTTCACATTTCACATTCAACATGCTGCTGTGGCAATGTGCAGTTAATCACCACCCTGTGACTCCACCACCTCAAGCTTCCTGCTTTTCATGCTTCACTTATAAACATTTCAACTTGTCTCTTAATAGTATACCAATTTTTCCTCAGGGTAGCTTAAATTTACTCAGTGCTCCACAGGTACTCCTTGCTATACTTTTCTTTCCCTGCTCGATGGCAAAAACTTGTGTTGATTCTTGTATAAAGGCAGACATGGCTACAAGGTGTGTGTGCATATGTGTGTGTGTGTGTGTGTGTGTGTGTGTGTGTGTGTGTGTGTGTGTGTGTGTGTGTGTGTGTGTGTGTGTGTGTGTGTGTGTGTGTGTGTGTGTGTGTGTGTGTGTGTGTGTGTGTGTGTGTGTGTGTGTGTGTGTGTGTGTGTGTGTTCTTACTTAATCGTTCTTCCTTAATTGCATTTTTACAGGACTGAGTCAAGCTTGTAATATTCCATCTTTTAGAGCTAATGTGTGTGTGTGTGTGTGTGTGTGTGTGTGTGTGTGTGTGTGTGTGTGTGTGTGTGTGTGTGAGGTTCATACGTGACCTACACGCTGCATTGCGTTACATTTAATGAAGTCTCCATCGGAAACACTTTAATATCATGCTAATTTTAGCTCAACCATTTGCATAAAGAACGAATAAAAACTTGGCCAGTATGCAAGTGTGCTTCTCTTTTCACTTCCAGGCCAGACCAGCTCACTTACTTTCTGAAACATTTCACAAAAGATAGAGACAGACAGTTCTGACAGCCTCCCACTTACAAATCCCTCACAAGACACCCTTGATCACACTTAAGTCACCCCACCAACACCTGAACTGCCTCACACCATTACCTGTCTCAAGCACCAAAGTAAGGTTCAGTCTAATAGCATATTTTCAGCATTCTCTTCCTCCTCATTCACCAAGGCTCCATATTAATGTAGTAATGCATTTTCCTCCCTTGGCCAATGCTTATTTTTTGTATTAATCTAACTATATTTGAGGGAACAAGGTTTAGGGATAAAATTATCAGCATCCTTTTCCTCCTCATTCACCAAGACTCCTGACCAATATAGCAATGCTTTTTTCTCTCTTAGCTCAGCCTCACTTGTTGTATTAATTCAAGACGGAAAGAGATTAGGCTAAGTATTCCATCAGATAGTTATGAGCTATGAATAAGTGGGAGGGAAATAGCAAGAGGCATTGAGAGTGAAGAGGAGGTGATGGGTAGGTAAGAGGAAAGGAAATGAAAGCAACGAGAAAATATGTGTAGAGGGAGAAGTGAGGGAAGGTGAGAGGATAACCTTGGTGTGGTGTATGATGGATGACCTGCCAAGTGGTTCACAAAGCGGGGGAAAACACTCAAGGTGACAAGGGAACCAGTGTTGACAAGTGTACAATGCTCCTGTTACTTCCACTCGTAACGTTGGCATGACTGAGGGGCTGAGTGAGTACCGTTAAAAGTGTTACTATTTCACCGCATTCACCACAACGAGAGCCACACACCATTTCATTATATTGGTCATCATGGGGGCTTTCAATGTTAAATTTCACTACCTCCCCCATCCACACAGCACAATGGGATACAGTTGTTGGGGTTTGCCACTTTTAATTTTATTTTTTCACTGGAGTTTATTTAGAGATGTTATGCTGTTCTTTTTTTTTTTTTTTTTTTTTTGCACTTTTATCTTTTGCTGTTCAGGTCTTTTGTTGTTTTGTCCAAAAGGCTTAATTTTGTATTGGGAGTTGTTTGTATAATGTGCCTCTCCTCCCCATGTGCTGTTAGTAAATAGGAAGATGATGTGGAAGAAATAAGAGTTGCTTGTGTAATTTGTCTCTCCTCCCCATGTGCTGTTAGTAAATAGGAAGATGATGTGGAAGAAATGAGTTGCTTGTATAATGTGCCTCTCCTCCCCATGTGCTGCTGATAAACAGGAAGATGATGAGGAAGAAATGAGAGTTGCTTGTGTAATTTGCCTCCCCTCCCCATGTGCTGCTGATGAAAGGGAAGATGATGTGGAAAAAAGTGGAGATGCTATAAACCAATTTCAAAATCCACAGCAATACAAAATCACTTAGACCAAACTGTCAAAACCTCACAGCAATACAAAATTAACAAGTGCTGCTCAAAAATTATCTCAGCACCGCCACCCACCCACAACGATGCTGTTTCATCAGGTGCGTGCAGCTCGGGCTAACACTTCTGCTATCACGGTAAGCAGAATAATGTCTTGAAAATAATGTGTAATACTAAAAGAGTAACAATAATAAGCTTAACTGACCTCTATAACAATAATAAGTCCACTGACCTATATGATAAGAAGCACCTTGTGTTTGCAAAGCTGTACTGTTCCTTCATTTTATCCAAAGACTACTCCTCATTTAAACAATCTAGAGCAGGAATATATACAAATATTTATAAATCCCTACAAGAGTGTCACTGCCAACACACAAATTCACTAACCACAAGAACAGCTAAACTTGCAGAAAATTCATAACACAAAGTATGACAATGTATGATGGAGGAGTATTTTTTCTTTTGCTCATTATCTCAAGTACCTTGCTTCCTCTGATTACTCCTGCAACAGTGAAGGTGTGCCACATGTCCCCACTCTGTTACTGCTGGATTCTTTTTATCACCTCTCTCTCTCTCACACACACACACACACACACACTCAGACATACACACAGGAATCAATACATGGTGGAGGCAGTGCAAACAAACAAGATCCACAACCAAAGATTAATTTGGATCACAATATATGTATGTACAGTATATGAGAACATGGCAACACAAGCTTACCCATATCCTGTACACTACAATGAGATGAACACACACACACACACTCATACACACACACACAAACACACACACACACAATGATGCCAGTATTGCTTTATCCTGCCAGTGCCACACTTCTCATGCATTGTGCTGTCAATCGTGGCACCTTGATAAATAAGGAGACTCTTTTCCTTGCAAGACTCTATTGGCAGTTCCTCAGACTTAATAAAATGTTGAGCTGCAAGTCTGTGCTGGATAGAGTTTCAAAAAATGCCACTGAGAGCAAATGTAGAGAATGACAGAGTAGTTTAAATCTATTAGTTGTTCATTTTATTTATTTATTTATTTTACTTATTTGTTTGCCTTTTACTAAGTATTTCAAATCTTTTATTAGTTTCATTTTTGCTAAGCACTGGTTTAAATGTTTTGTTACTTTCATTTCTGCCAAGTACTTAAAATCTTTTATTATCTCTGCTAAAAATAAAATCTTTAATGGATGCTCGAAACTGAGAAACTTATCATTAACCAGTACAGGACACTACACCATTACCCCTTATCTCTCAGTGTCATCTTTTTCAACATTACACAACACACTCACACCACAACACTGCATCAACTTTACCAATAACCTACACCACTCGAAATGTTAATTGGCAATTGACCAATGTCACGAAAGGTCATCTGCAGACTCCACGACAGAAAGAAATGGGAGTATATATATGTCACAAGCACACACAGTAACATTACACAAGTGAGGGGGAGGAACTGTGATGAGTTTGGGTGCTCCCTACCTCACCACCACTACCCTGCAAAGCTGAACATAGCCTTACCATGAAAACAACATGTATTCTTATCAGAGACATTGGTAGCCCATAAAAATTTACTCAATTAAGACTGTTGGTGTGCTCTCTCTCTCTCTCTCTCTCTCTCTCTCTCTCTCTCTCTCTCTCTCTCTCTCTCTCTCTCTCTCTCTCCCTCTCTCTCTCTTTTGCAATCACTCTCTCTGCCTCTTATAACACTTTCCAATAATCTTTAAGTTATTCCAGTTAAACTTCCTATCTCTCTCTCTCTCTCTCTCTCTCTCTCTCTCTCTCTCTCTCTCTCTCTCTCTCTCTCTCTCTCTCCCTCTCTCTCTCTCTCTCTCTCTCTCTCTCTCTCTCTCTCTCTCACGTTTTCCTCTCCCTCTCTAAATTAGTTTTCTCATTAAAAAGACTCCATTCAAAGCACCAAGCACACTAAGAGTTCTCCATCATGTGGATGAATAACACACGAGGCAGAAAGCAGAAATCTCCTTCCCTCAGTTAATTCCACTACTTTCCTCCTCATTACACTCATTTCTTACATTTTTACTCTTACCAAAATAATCTCCGGCTTTCATTTCTTACTTTCATCTTTCTTCAAAATATTTCCCCTATCAACCTTCTCTGTACACTTTCCTTTCACAACCACTTCATTTTTCTGGCTGTTTTTCTTCTCATTCTTTTATTTTTCCTACTTTTTTTTTTATTTTCCAATTACAAGTACTAACTAGATGAATGCTTTTTTTCTAATACTTCACATTACATATAAGTAACCCAAGCAATCTTTTGACAGGATCTTTTCTAGTCTTTGTCATCTCTCTTCCTTCATTCTTTTATTTTCTCTTATTCTCTTTTTTTTTTTTCAGCTGCAATGACTAACCAAATGAAGGGCTTTTCTAATATTTGACAACATATGTTTCTAATTCTACAAGTAATCTTTTTATAGTATTTTCTAGTCCTTGTCTATTTTATCTCATTCTTTTATTTTCTCCCTTTCTTGGGGGAGTGTCTGGAAGTACTAGCTGGATAAAGGTGTTTTTCTAATATCTGACAACACATGTGAATAGTTCTGCAAGTTGTCTTTCAATGAGATCTTTTCTAGTCTTTGCATCCTTGGCAATACCAATGTCTCACAAATAACAAGATGCTGCTGCATTTCCACTATGCCAAGTTTTATCCTCAAGTTCCTCCACACACACATACATACATACATACATACATACACATTACTGTCAATCCCTCATGAAAAGCAACAGAATGAAGTAAAAATCTACTTCCTTTGGTATTTTGAGTTGCACAGCACTATATTAATGGTGTGTGTGCAGCCTCACTGTCGGTGCACCATTAATCCTAACATACACACTGCCATCACCACTCTCAGCCTAAGAGATTAAATGACAGTCAACACAGGTCTTTGTTGGGCACCACTTTGCACCAACATGAGTGGACATTACTTCCCATTAGATTTGGCCACTGCACAATTACCTCGCAGCATTGTCAAGCAGTGAAATGTTGGGATTAAATTTACTCTCAAACTAACACTGACAGAGGCAAGACCATTAATTGGCTGAACCTGCAAAACAGACAATACTTTATAGTAATTTAACTTCATTTGGTACAAACATCAAGGGAGGGGATTAATATGAATGAATTGCTAGTTACATTTTCATTACAAAGATGTGTCGTCTTCTCCTACAGCCATGAGGAAGTGCCGGGCCTCAGCTCCTCACCGAAGCACAGGGAGGCAAAATAGCTGCAGTGCAATGTGAAGTTCCGTGAGCAGCAATGGGTGAGTGCAGAGGTGACACATGGTGGAGCTACACACCTCCTGGCTGGCGTCTACACTGCCCACCATTACTACTGCACCAACATGACCATCAACACGTCTACTCTCTACAGTCCATGCACAAACTACACCATAACATGACAGCATTACAATTAAAACTTCCATCATCATCATTACCACCACCACCACCACCACCACCACCACCTATACCTCCTGAGCCTTGGTGCCTGCCTATTCAAACACACACAGACTGACTTTTAGTTGAAAAATATCAGCTATACTGAAATATTTTTAATTAAAATAATGCCACCAGTGCCATTCATGTAATAAAATAGCATTTGCAGGATATATATCCAGTACTTTACATCAATGCACATAACTCTTCCTTGCACATATTTGAAGCACCACTCAGTGCAACACTCCCAGCACACCAGGCTTTCACAGAATGTGCTTCATATAAACAGCTTGTTAAGAGATCCTCCAATAATGTGGTGATCAATCTGTCTGCTTACAGTTACACAGCTTTCAATTTGTTCCATTTGTTCAGTTTACACGGGGAATTTACTTAGTTAGACTGCTAACTTTTGGAGTGGGTGCAGACTGCAGTGGTGCTGGCAGCAAGGCAGCAACACAGCACCAAACTTTGATCCAGTGCCGGAAATTTGGCAATTTTTCCAAATAAATCAGGATATTTTTGCACAACAGAAGCTGCTAATTGATGACAGGTGAGGGTCAGCATGGTGCTGCCTGCACTGCCACTTCATCCTGGCTGCCAAGTGGCAAGTGTGGCACATCCTTGCCTTTCATGGTGCCGTCATCCTTAATGGCACACTAATGAGGAGAGTACTGCATAAAAACACTTATTGGGATTCCCACAGCACCACTGGGTCTGTTAGGCACAAGCCACACACCAGAGTTCATTCGGTGCACTACATCATGGTGTGGTGTGGCATCATGGTGCAGTCATCATGGTGCAATGTGAGTCAATGTTGCATATCTAGCTGTCTTCTACCGCTATTTTCATGCTAACTGCTCTTCTGATCTTGCTAACTGCATGCCTCCCCTCCTTCCGTGGCTTCGCTGCACAAGACTTTCTTCTTTCTCTCACCCCTATTCTGTCCACCTCTCTAATGCAAGAGTTAACCAGTATTCTCAATCATTCATCCCTTTCTCTGGTAATCTCTGGAACTCCCTGCCTGCTTCTGTATTTCCACCTTCCTATGACTTGAATTCCTTCAAGAGGGAGGTTTCAAGACACTTATTCATCAATTTTTGACCAATGCTGTGACCCTTTTATGGGACTGGCATTTCAGTGGGCATTTTTTTTATTAGATTTTTGTTGCCCTTGGCCAGTGTCCTTCCTACATAAAAAAAAAAAAAAATGGTGCAGTGTGTGGCATCATGGTGCAGTGTGAGGCATCATTGTGCAGTGTGAGGCATCATGATGCAGTGTGAGCCATCATGGTGCAGTGTGAGGCATCATGGTGCAGTGTGTGGCATCATGGTGCATTGTGAGGCATCATGGTGCAGTGTGAGCCATCATGGTACAGTGTGAGCCATCATGGTGCAGTGTGTGGCATCATGGTGTAGTTGTGAGGCATCATGGTGTAGTTGTGAGGCATCATCGTGCAGTGTGAGGCATCATGATGCAGTGTGAGCCATCATGGTGCAGTGTGAGGCATCATGGTGTAGTTGTGAGGCATCCTCCACCTCAAAGCACAACTTTGCCTCGTCAGTTTGAAGCGGTGGTGCAGCTCGGGATTCTCAGCCTCCATGTCCTTCCTGAAGCCACACACCAACACTTGAATGTACTTGTCTGGATCTTCACAGAATTCACTAAAGATTACCATGTCCCATCTACTGCTTCTGATGTGTCACTTGCTTATTAAGAATGCCTCACTATGTTCAATCTTACAGTAATAAATAAAGTCAATCTTACAGTTTTACCTGCAATGTCTCTTCACCAGAATAATACAATAACTTTTTTTTTTCAGTTCTATCACCTGCATTTGCATTAGCTTTAAATATTTTAGCTCTATCAGGTACAGTAAGAACAAGTATGGCAATGTAAACTGAAATACACCTGCTTCCCAATGTGCCTTTAGTAATCAGTGACTGTTCCCTTATCCCTGATCCCCCTCACTCCATCAGCCAGTGCAAAGAAACAGAGAGAGGCAAGGAATTAAAGCCACACCACCATGGAGGGCTGCTCACCTCCTCACATTTGCAGCTCAACACAGAACAATCAGCAAGAATAAAATTTTAGCTGGCGGCCTAAATGTCATGTTTCTGTTTTTCATCCTGCCATTTTTCCCGAGTGCACGTGGCACCATGAACTTTAATGGGATGTTGCTGATTTGCAGTTATCATGACCAGAACTAAACATTTCCCCATGACTTTCCTCACAGTATCCATGTCAGGTGAAGTCATGGGTGTTGCTGATGCCTGAGCTCTTGTCATAATATTGCCTCCTCTTTCCTGTTCTTCCTTCTATCTTCTTTTCCTATTTCCCTAGAGTGACAGGTTGGCACCATGTACAAGTCTCTTCCAGTTGTTTCTGACCCTTGCATTTTCCTCTGTGACTCCCATCTGTAACAGTTCAACCACAATTCCATCTCCTGTTCTTCCTTCTATCCACTGAATCAATTTTTTTTATGTTCTCAATGGAGCAGAGATGAACTATCACTCCCATCCTGAGCAGCTCTACCACAATTCCATCTCCTGTTCTTCCTTCTGTCCACTGAATCAATTTGTTATGCCCTTAATGGAAAACAGAGGAGCTATGAAGATGTGCCGCATTAAAACAACTTTCCACTTAATTTAACAAGTGATGAGAGGTGCCAGTCACTGCAACAGGATTATTCTCACATTAAAGATGAGGTTTAAGCACTTTATCAGCAAACATATACCAAGGTCATTAGTGTTGCCAAGCCTGCAATGCTCATCATAGAAACACCAAGTGAGAGCTACTCCCATAATGCAACAGCTGCTTTCAATGGCTGCTTTCTTTCCCATATCTCAAAATATTTCCAGTAAATATTCTGATTTCTTACAGTGTGTGTGACTTAATTAGTTTTTTCCCCTAATTGACAACATAATAAGATTACATTAAGAACATATCAGAAGACTTAAAACTTTTGTTCTGTCTATATCATTAGTCACTGGTGCATTTTTCTGGTATATTAACTTGCAAAAAATAACATTTTAACCGCAAGAAGGACGCACGAGTGAGGAATGTGAGGAACTGACAAATGACCTGACACAAATACTAATATTGGGTGATATGGCAGCCATGGCAGCCACCTCCTGAGTCCTGACATCAGCTCAAGCACTCTTTACTTCTAGCACATTGTTACTGATCTATGTGACACATTTGCTTTCAAGTAACAACAAGCTGGAGGGAATTAAGGTACACTTAAGCTCCTTCACAGCTGCTTTACATAAGTTTCTCCCAGATTCTATTGCAGAGTTTCCTAACAATCTACATTTATTCTTGTCCTTGCAAGCTACAGTCCTCTCACTCTTCTCCATTTATGGCAGATGACTGCATGGAAGATGTTTCCCAGCAATCATTTCACTTTCTTATCACTGCCTCCCATTTGCCTTTCCTTATTCTATCTCTCTCATTACTTTTTTTTTTTTTTTCAAGGGGCCAACAGGGCTAGGAGAGTGGATGATTTGTGTACAAGTGTATGGTGCTTTGTTTGGGACAATCCATGAGGAGATGCCAGCCTGGTATACAGATACATAGGCAGAAGAGGGAATCTGGTAGAGGGCAACCAAAAAAGCTGAAAAAAGATCCACTGAAATAGCCAGTTCCTAAAGTCAAGAGGAATATTAACAAAATTATGAGAAGTGTCTTGAAACACACAGAACGCAGATAAAGGAATAAACTTGCAAAATAAATGACAAGGTAGCAAAAACAGGATGCCCTTCCCATGTTTTTCAGTCTCCCATGCCACAGCCACACTGCCGATTCACTTTTAACACCACAGCATTATACCCGGCTCATCAGTGGTCAGCCCCGTAACCCTGGTGCCTCAGATCAATACCCGCTCCACAATAAGCAGAGTTGATCTAAGTATTGGGACACTCTTGCACTTTCAATCTTGGAGCCTCTGGAACATTCACTTTTGAAATCCCAAAGCAAAAAATTAATACAAAGGTAAATAGGAGTATGAATTTAATTATCTTCTTTATCATTTCAAAGTCATCAGTCTCCCATCCCACAGCCCCACTGCAGGTTCACTTTAACACCAGAGAATTATATCCAGCTCATTCAGTGGTCAGCCCCATAACCCTGGCGTCTCAAATCAATACGTGCTCCACAATAGGTAGAGTTGATCCAAGTAGTATAGGGACTCTCAAGGATCTTCCCTCCAACACTTGATTTCTGTTTCCCAACCTGGAGCCTCAGCTTTCCATGGGACCTTCACTCTTGAAATCTCAGCACAAGGTGAATAAGGTATGGATTTAATTATCCTCCTTATATTTTCACAGTCACTGGACTAAATCAGTGTCCTTCTAGAGACAGTGGCATATTATATAGATATACTTCTGCTGTTCCTATTACAAGGCAGCTATTACACCTTTAACTTATCCTCACTAAGATAAAACTCCTTTTCTTTTATAAAAACTGAGGAATGAAAATATGTGGAGTAGGATAAATAGTTAGTCTTGAGTTGTAACTAATCTACAAATTTCTGGTGTGTTGCCTTTTTTCTTCTTCATTCTCTTTTTATGGTCTTTATCCTTTCTTTTTATCATAAACTAATGTTTTTGCTATCCTACTACAACCTTTCAAGTGACAATTATTGCTCTCCCACATCTTGCTTTCATGTAATGGAGGTGAACTTTCCATCACTAAGACATAAAACTCCTTCTGTGCCTACTACAACCTCTCAAGTAACCATTATTTCTTTCCACATCTTGCCCTCGCTAAGACCCATAAAACTCCTGTTGTGTGGCCAAATTCCTTACTTTTACATCCTGGATTAGAACAGTCTTCTTTATCTTAACCAAACAAATCCCCCTCATCACACATCAGCTGCATTCATTGCCCAAGACGCCTAAATGCCTTCAATTCGACTTAAGAGCCTCTGTTATGTACTATTGCTTATTACGTGCTGGCTGGCTTTATTACTTTCACTGCTTATTGTATGACTCCCCACTGCACTGCCTTACTGCTTGTCGTAATTCTCGGTGTTGCCTCGTTCACCATACGTCTTTTATTGCTCACAGCAGGGCTGATTTCATTGCTCTTGCTGCTGATCATAACTCTGCTGTCATTGCTTATCCTGTGTCTGCTGAATTCATTATTATTATTTTTATGCATGTGTAAGTATGCTGTTTGAGAAAAAGAAGAAGAAGAAGAAGAAGAAGAAGAAGAAGAAGAAGAAGAAGAAGAAGAAGAAGAAGAAGAAGAAGAAGAAGAAGAAGAAGAAGAAGAAGAAGAAGAAGAAGAAGAAGAAGAAGAAGAAGATGGTAATAAGAAAAATACACTTGAAAGATGAAAGAAAAGGAGGAAATGTAAGAAGGATGGAAAAGAAAGAGGAGGTATATATATATATATATATATATATATATATATATATATATATATATATATATATATATATATATATATATATATATATATATATATATATATATATATATATATATATATATATATATATATATATATATATATATCATGGGATAAAAATAAGAAAAAATAAAAATATACACAGCAGTGAGAGAGAGAGAGAGAGAGAGAGAGAGAGAGAGAGAGAGAGAGAGAGAGAGAGAGAGAGAGAGAGAGAGAGAGAGAGAGAGACCACCTAAGATACCCAAATCCCTTGCATTAGGTAAACCCATTTCTCCAGATTCTCCCAGATACACTCTCTCTCTCTCTCTCTCTCTCTCTCTCTCTCTCTCTCTCTCTCTCTCTCTCTCTCTCTCTCTCTCTCTCTCTCTCTCTCTCTCTCTCAATTGACATGCATTCATCCAGTTGTATTTCAGCCATCAACTTTCACAACTATTAGGCAACCACTGATCTGACGGAAGCATGTGTCATCTGGTGCTGCAGGCCACTCAACACCAGGCAAGTCACTGCCTGGGCACCACCTCCACCCTACACTTCTGCCTAAGACCCTGCACCTCCACCCTACCTCCACCTCCACCTTGTACATTTTGTAAGACTATTGGTAATCTACAACCACATATCGCAATACTCAGGTCTGAATCATACAAACCACCAGGTTAGAAGCACCCTCAGACTAGGTTGATTATTTTTACACCATGTGGTTGTACAGGAACACAAGTTCACAGCCTATGCCTCTGCAGGATATTTCATGGCTGGAATATGTAATGAACTATGCTTTTCTCTTCTTATAAAAACTGAGGAATGAAAATATGTGGAGTTGGATAAATAATCAGTCTTGAGTCGTAACTAATCTACAAATTTCTCTTTTTATGGTCTTTATCCTTTCTTTTTATCACAAACTAATGCTTTTGCCATCCTATGATTAAGACTCAGTGGGGACCAGAGTTTTTAAATACAGCTAACTCATTTGAGGTGTAGATAACTCATTTCCATATCTACTCACCCATCAAGAAAAAATACATAAAAACAAAACAAAAATACATTGATTTCCCACTGGTCCCAAGATATTTTTAGAGAGAAGTAAGACATAACTTGCAAATAAGACTTGTGACAAATAAAGGATAAAATAAGAGCTTACACAAACAGTTATAAGCTAAACAAATCTGGATCTTAAAGAGACAAAAAACTGGTTTACAGATAGGGTTGTGGATGAGTGGATCACAGTGGCTGCCAGTCAGAACATATGGTAGTGGATGCACAGCCATCAGATAGTTCTTACCAGTTTAGATGAATTAATGAAAGAGGATGGGAGATGACAAGTCTTAAATGCTCAGGAGCTGTCTTGTGTACAGCACCCTCCTCATTTTCTTATGGTCTTAGAATCAATTACTTCACTAAGTTGTCCAAGAAACACAGAGCACACCAGAAATTTCTTGGCACAAATCATCCTGACTGACTACAGCAGTACTTTAAAAAACATCGTATTATTTCCTAATGGGGCAATATTTCTGTGACAGGTCTCTCTCTCTCTCTCTCTCTCTCTCTCTCTCTCTCTCTCTCTCTCTCTCTCTCTCTCTCTCTCTGTGAACAATTAATTAAATAAATGATGCTTATGTTTCACACTTCAACATGTCGAAACTTATCACAGTGCTGAAAAAGCATACTATCAATTCTCACAGGTCTATGTGTATGTGACTGAATCATCACTACCATATTGCTCTTGGTAGTGGGAGGTGTTACATCCTGACTAAACCTCACACCCACAGGCACACACCAGGACCATCTTCACACCTCACAGATGGAACACTGTACCACCAGCCTACACTCATGATGTGGGAAGCCGTGTCATCATATTAAAATGCACACAGCTCACGTATCAAAAACTGTGAATAAAAAGCACTATGATCACCCTTCAAAATCTTCAGATCCCTACAATGACTGCATGTGAAGTAGTCAGCAATTATGTGATACACACTAATACATGACAATTCTGGAGGTACCTACTAAAAAAAAAACTTTCCTCAAGTATCTCTTGTTAGTGCTTCTTTCCAACTCAAGGAGAGGAGAAAATCAACATGACTGGAAGCACTTGATCTGTTTCATCTAGCCATCTCAAACCTTATCAATAATATTTTTACAATTATGACTATCAAAAGCTATCTTGAAAAAAATTACAAGAGTAGCAACTGGAACCAAGATTCTGAGCCCTGCTCTTACTTACCGAATTAAACACATAAGTGCCTCAACTACACTTGCCACTACTGCTGTCAATCTTACCACTGATGCCATCACCACCACCAGTACTACTACCACTACTACTACAATTCAGACCGTTCTCCTATGATAATTCCTATCTTCTACATAAGTATTTTAAGCAGCATTGCTGCATACAGGTGTCTAGAGGCTATCTGTATACCCTTATAGATGAGTGGTTGAGACATGGATGCAGGAAAACATCAAGAAAGTGGCGCCTATGGAAATGTTATCATCTTATGCTGGTCAAGGGAAAGGAGCTCAATGAGGGACAGAAAGGACCTCAGAGGGTCAGAAAGGAGCTCAATGAGGGAGAGAAAGGAGACTACTGGGACAGGTACTATATAGGTATGGTACATAGGTAAGGAAGGAGGATGTATCAAAGCATCTTAGGATGAAAAGAGGCAAAGCTGCTGATGGAAATAGAGCAAAACAAGACAGCAATAAAAAGGTTTACAAGATATCTTACCGGGAACTGGAGCAGGTCACGAGGGAACCCTCCTTCATCCACGCCGGTGATCTCAAAGGCTGGGGGCTGGGGAAAAGGGCCTTTGCCTGGGTAGCTGGTGGAGCGCCTGAACTTGTTCATCACCATGGAGGAACTGTTGGCCATATTGGTGCTCTTGCGGGGCACCGAAGACATTCCCCCAAGGTTGTGGCCTAAGGGGTTCATTCCGCCCCTGCCCCGTGTGGACCAGGAGCTCATCCCAGGTAGCGAGGGTGCTCCAGGAGCTGCCCCAGGTGCTGCTCCTGGCCCTCCTCCTGGACCCCCAGGGGAATTACCCTGTGGAGAGGGCCCTGGTGACCATGCACTTCCCTGGGAACCTAGGCCAGAGGACCAGGACGAGGAGTACTTGTTGGGCAGGAAGGGAGCCTGGGGGCCTGGTCCAGGACCCATGGGCTGAGGGCGCGCCTGTCCTGGAAAACTTGGCGCTGCCTGCTGCATGTTCCTGCGCTGAGGGGGATTCTGCGGCCCAGCGGGGCCCAGGCCCAGCTGTGGCCCCAGGTTGGTGCTAAACAGTGGGGACGGACCTCCGGAGCAGGGACCCCCGGCGGTGCTGGGGCCCAGGCTGTGGAATGGCAGGGAGCCGTTGATGGCAGGCATCCCAGAGTGAAGGAGTGTGTCTTCCACGGACGGAGGAGACCACAGGGAAGCCACCGAGGAGGCCAATGAGGCCGGCAGGGCCGTGGGCTCCACCAAGCCGCCTCCGCCCCCAGGACCTCCGACTACCCCTGACCCAGGCCCTCCTCCTGCGGCCGCAGCAGCTGCTGCCGCGGCTGCAGCCGCTGCGGCAGCGGCCGCGGCGGCTGAGGGCACCCCCCCGGAGCCTGGAGGGCCCAGCACCGAGGGGCCCGGGTTATTCCCTGACCCTAAAGGGCCGGGCACTGTGCCGGGCGCACTGCCCCCCACCTGAGGTACCGTCGCCTCCCCCTTCACACCTGTTTTAGTGTCGTCGTCGCCATTGGTGTGCTGCTGCTGCTGGTGGTGCTGATGTTGGTGCTGCTGTTCGTCAGGCCCTTCGACCCCGCCGGCGGCCAGGCCCCCGGGCTTCACGCCCCCACCTTGCTCCACCAAACAGTCTTCCTGCATGGTGCTAGTGGAGGTGGTGCCCCCGTCTGTTGCACTGGAGTAGAACACGCTCGTAGTGGACGTGTTAATGACGTAAGTTTCCGTACTTATGGAGCTTACGGACGACGCGTTGCTGTATTTAAAATCCCCCATGTATGACCTTGTGTTTTCATGAAGTAGTATATACAGTGTCGGGGGCTGGGCGGGCACAGAGCCTCACATCTGCCTCTCCTCCCCCACGGTCGCTACTCCTCCAGCCGTGTTCCAACAATATCGAATATGCGCAGAACTTGCAGACGATGCTATTCCTCTACATTCAACTTGTAAATTTTCTCTTCGCTATATTTTTAGACACACAGTTTTTAATTTTATAACCGCTCTCCTATTAAATAGTTGTTAAAAATATTTTCTTGTCATACAGAAATGTGGCGAAAAATGGGATGAAGACTATAGTGTGGGGGGTGGAGCGCGAGGAAGCCGTGATCGCCGCACATTTCCTTCACTTCCCTACCCCTAGCTAGCCGGCACTCCTGCCTTAACAGATGTATCTATATTGTACTTTTCTTAATTTTTATCCCAAATATTTAAAAATCATGTAATGCGCCCTGAGGGATAACGAATGTGACAAAATCGATACCCCGGTGGCGATGTTCAGCTGTTGTGGCGGCATCAGCTGACCAGCCACAACACTCCCGCGGGGGGGTGTCAAGGCTGTCCCGCCACCACACACCCATTACACCATCTTATTAACACGACAACTTCCCATTCCTACCACACGATACATAACTCAACCGATAAAGTAAAGCATAACCAATCTATCAGAATCCCTCAAGTCATCCAGCCTCCTCATTTAAATAGGAAATAATGGCGAGCAAGATGGAGTTTTCTGCTGGTAACTGATGCATTGGTATGGAATCAGGACTGAAGTTTTCCGTGTTTTTTCATCCTATTTCGCTTCAATCGCCAAAATCATTCATCACCCCGGCTGACATTCCCTGAAGTTTTCACGGGTTACAGCAAAGAAGAGGAATGGGTGATATGCGCGAAAGATCATTTTCCGAGCAGTTAGCGCGGGATGTTTGAGAGGAAGAGGAAAATTTTTGCGTTAATATCAGTAAGTGAGGGCAGTCAACTCGCAACTTCACTTTCTCACACGTCATATGACCGACACTCCTCCCCCTCCCTCGCCCCCCATCACCTCCCACACACGCACACACAAATATCTAAATTGCATGTAACATTGTGTGCGTAGAAAGTAAAAGCGCAGTGATAGTAGTAGTAGGAGTAGTAAAAAAGAAATAATAAATAAAATACCAATAATAGTGATGGTGGTAGTAGTAGTAGTAGTAGTAGTAGTCACTACCTCCTTAACTGTCAAAAAAGTTAATCACCAATTTTGACCATTACTTCCGACTCATTCCTTACTATAATAAAACCCACAATATTGTTAACAGAAACGTTATTTTCAAAGCCTTACATGTCTTATCTCGAGTACTTCCAAATATACTCCATCAGGGTGTTTTTATGATCCCTGAAATAGTTGAAACAAGGATTCTGCACTAACAATATAGATTATAGAATGACATGAAAACATGATTAATTAAATGTGTGGCTTTCGAAACATTGCCCTGATTAAAAAAGGATCCTAAATAAACAATAAAGAAAGACATTTATGAACACCTGGTTAAAGAAATATGTCTTTCGAAACAATGCCCTCATTAAAGAAGGAATCTACATTAACAATACAAAACACATGAATACCTGGTTAATAATACGTGTGGCCTTCCTAGCACTGTCCTGGAGAGAGGCCCAAATGATTCAGAATACGTAGTACTGTACAGATATACAACCCCCGGACGGAAACTAGTACTGACAAAGCACAGGAGTCACTGGCTTGGCAATGGTTTGTTTTCCCGCTACCCTCCCCATTAACCTCCTCACTCTGGGACCACACAAGGCTCTCAAGTTATTCCAGAGTCCAGATCTGTGGAGATTGCTGATTTTGGCCTTGTAGTATTAATATAGCTACTACTGCTACTGCTACTACTACTACTACCACTACTACTACTACTGGTCATGGGAGAAAAAATAATATATCTCAATATTTTCTTTTACTCCCGTTACTACCTACTACTACTACTACTATTACTACTACTACTACTCTTAAAGAAAAGAAAAACACGAGTATAATTATCATATATGTCTACGTTTCTGTAAACCCAGAGATTACATTATCAAGTAAACTTCTTTTTTTTTTTTTGCCCCTCCACTCACAATATACAATGAACAATCACTCATGTAAGTTTCTGAATGCGTGCTGAATAAGAGAGAGAGAGAGAGAGAGAGAGAGAGAGAGAGAGAGAGAGAGATGGATGGATGGAAAGGAAAGGAAAAAAAGAAAACCTCAGCTGGTCGGTTCCATAGTCAAAGCTTCAAATTAACAAACTAGCCACCAATAGTGTGATTCAGGCATTCATTCAGGCTACCTCCAGGCTGACGATGTGTTACTCGCCTGCCACTGGTGATTAGCATACATAATGACTTCTTAATGAACACCCATGGAAAATTACTAAGCTCGTGTTTCTACCAATGAGAAAAATATATTCACACTGCGCGGTGGTTGGAACATTAGAGATCAATTACTACTAATGAACACTTGCTAGACTCGCCACAAGTGTCCTGAAATCAGCTGGGTTTTTTTTTTTTTTTTATTATTTTTTTTTCCATGCAGTTGTTTTTATTTATTCATTTTATTTAATTTTATCTTTTTGTTTTCTGATGTCTGAATCGCAGAAAGTCGGTTATCAGGTTATCTGGTACAGTATTCTTCAAACTATTTTCATTACGACTCAGTTTAATGTTATATATACTATAACTTCATGACTGTAGTACTCTATTCTCCCTCCGATACGAAAAACCTATTTACACACACACACACACACACACACACACACACACACACACACACTTTCAATGCAGCCGTTGGTTTAAAGCGCCCCGGTGGTTCTAGAATGTGCTCCCAGGATTGAGATGGACCTTGCAATGGGTTTACGTGGAACAGACCATGACAAAAACACATCAAGGACTTCTGGAGGAGCCACTGTGGTGTATACAAACACATCTTGACTGATTAAAAGTAAATATAAACTCATATTCACTTTCTTGTAAAATATCAAATAATAAAAAAATCCACTTTCTGCCTCACCGATCCCTCTCCCAAAAGAGAAGCACTACATTTCACGGAATCATGATAAATGTTAATCTGAACCTAAATATGCAATACCTACATCTTTAACTAGTTCATACTTTTGCATCAGTAAGAGAAGCGAAACCTGGGACACTTGAAACGTCACGCAGAGAGAGAGAGAGAGAGAGAGAGAGAGAGAGAGAGAGAGAGAGAGAGAGAGAGAGAGAGAGAGAGATTTGTGTAGAGGAAAGGATAAGGATCACTGCGGTCGGTCAGTCTCACACACAGATAATAACAACGCTGTACCAGTACCATGAAGTGATGCAGTTACAAAATTACAAATGTCTACAATAAAGTATTCTGTAATTTACAACAGGCTATACTGCATTTTTCCATCATACTACTACTACTACTACTACTACTACTACTACTACTACTACTACTACTACATGACACGAATTTATATATATAGTGACATTCATGCTGTGAGAGTGAATGACCTGTGATTCACTCCTGAGATAACACACACACACACACACACACACACACACACACTGTAGATATGGTCACCTTCCTTCTTGCTGCACTTCACCTTCACCCTCAACCTGGGACCAGCACACAGGGGCAGGAAGGTCCACCACACAAGTGACTCACACGAGACACAAACACACATTCCTGACACAAAGAACCATAATCTGAAACCGCCGCACCTCCACTGATTTCAAAAGGTTCTAGTTGTAGTTACACAGATTTTTAAAGATTTTTTTTTCATAGTTCTAGTGGCAGATTACCAAGGTTTCTATATTTTCAATAGAAGCAATAACCTTGATCACCCGGCTAATCACCTCTGTGGCTCTTGAAAATCGTCGTGATGAGTAAAATAAAGACCCTGAGTTTAGTGGGATGCGCGATTCAGCTTTAGAGAACCACACTACTTACATCACTTTCCAATAGCTCTAATAGGCGTTACTGTGGTTCTGAAGGCTGTTTCCATGATGCTAGTGATAGTCTGCCAAGGATTCTATACTATCAATTGGGAGAACGTCAATGGGAACTTGGGTAATAATTTCTATGGTCTTTGGAAAATAGTTATTGTGAGAGTCCAAAGGGTTTCAAAACACAACTCCTGCACGCTAGGGTGAGGCCGAGCAACATTATGAGTTCTTGATCTGAGTCACTTGGACATCCCTGCACTCAAAAAACTCACTTCTAATCGTGCGTTTTATTTCATTGACACTAATACGAAACTAAGTTCCACAGTTATAAGTTTTATATATCCAGCTTACTACTACAAGTTATCCAGAGACCGTACATAAAAAAAATAAATAAATAAATAAAACTTCAATCTCTCATAAGGATATTTTCAAAGGCTACAGAGATGGTTAGTGAGGTTCTCATGGATGATTTTCCTACTAATGTTTCAGAATCACTATAAAACTCTTTAGAATTATCATAATCCTTATCAAACTCTCACAACAATCAGTAACGTCCACTACGCAGTGTTGAGAGGGAGGGATGAGGCACCGGAAGGTTTGAGAATGCGGCCCCGATGGCTTCACTCCATCGATTCCACCAGTAATTATGATTAATAAAACACATAATACTAACCCCTAGACTGAGGACGCAAGTCTCCTATCCTCGCCCTCCCCCATGATATAAATGACATAAGAACATGAGGGAAGCTGCAGGAGCCAGTCAGGTCTACACGTGGCAGTTCCTGTATGACCACAAACCAAAAACATGACTAAATTAATGCCCCTTTAACTGCTAAGGAGAATATGACCTCTCTGAGTTACCCTAGACAAAGTTTATAGAGTAATGCAGCTATAGACACGAAATGGTTTGAAATGCCACCCTATCACTCCTACTGTCTTTTTTTTTTTTTTGTACTCTAAACTAAAACCATGCTTTACAAAACTTGAGACCAATATGACAGTCAAAATGTTCACGAAGGGAGAGAGTAATCTTTTCCACACATACACTCCTGCTTCCACCATTAATGATCACTCGTACAGTAGCTAACGTTGTCCCTTCAAGATATATGCAAGATATACCTGAAACACATCCATTTTGTTACTTCCACAGTGCACGCAAATATTCGAGAAAGCTTTCTTTTTTTCCGTAGACACACCTGCTTTCAACACTTACAACCAGACACCAAAATCCCAAACAATTGTCCCTTCAAGAAATATGCAAGGAACACCTGAAGCACATCCATTTTCTTACTTCCCGGGACACGATTGATAACAGTTACATAAAGACAATTCAGAGTTAAATTTCCCCATTGACACACCTGCTTCCAACACTCACAACCACTCATACAGAATGCATTACTGTCTCTTTAAGAAACATACAAGGCACCCCTAAATCACTTCCATTTTCTTACTTCCCTAGGGCACGATCAATGAAGGGTACACAAAAATATTCGAGGTACCGTGTCTGCTTCCCTATATGTCGCATGCGCAGTGTCTCAAGACCGTTTCATTTCGACAGGCAACGATCCACAGTAAAAGCAATTTCTAAAATCTCTAAATCTAAAATCTAAAATCTCTAAAACACCTACGATAAAAAAAGGAAAATTGATAAGAATGGATTTTCATTGCAGGGAAGAAATGTCTAAGTGGTTCGTGATTAAGGACAGAGCAACGTATGTGCCAAGAAGCATTGAAAGGAGTTTAGACTACCAATAACAATAGACTAATAAGACTAGACTTGTTTGGCTTCCAAGGTCTTTTAAAAGTATTGTGGTAGTTCCAGCACATAACTTTTGATTGAGGTGAAATTGTTGAAAGCGGGTAATGTTTGAATAATGGTTAGCATCCATTCGTGTTGGGTAGTGTCAGTTTTAGTATAAGGTCCAAATCTGGTGTCATTGCTGCTAAAAATCCAGAGAGAGAGAGAGAGAGAGAGAGAGAGAGAGAACACAGAAACCTTAGACGATATATGAAAGTTGGTCAGCATTCCATCTCACCATGACTGTTTTCTTACAGGCTACAGAGATGAATAGTCGCGTTCTCAGGGATATATATATATATTTTTTCCACACAGATGATGCAGAATCCTTACCAAACTAATACTAATCGTCGACACCCACACCCTTCGCATGCACCAGCTACTGAATGGGAAAATAACAACACTTACAAATGAACAGATGAATGGAGTCACGTTATTCTCCGTTCTGCTGTAGAGTTTCATGTTACTAGTGGCGTGTGATTCTTCCAGTCCAGCAGGTCCTATACAGATAGATAGATGGATAGGTAAACAAAAGCCTGTTCTCCCTCCCTCTCTTATTGAATTATTTAATCTATGTATCATAAACTATGAGTCATATTTGTCTGTCATGCTTCACTGTCTAATCATGTCCACCTTCACCTCTTTTTTTTTTTTTTGTAAGTTTATCAATAAGACACACCAAATCATGCATAATAACATAAGAGAATTATGAAATTTGCAGGGAGCCATCAGACCTACACGTAGCAGTCCTTTAAAACTGCAATACAAATAAATAAATAAATAAATAGAAATAAATAAAATAACACTATAAATATTCTCCTCTCTCTCTCCATTAAAGGACCAAAGAATCTACTGCTACTTTATTTTCCTTTCCTCCGTATGTTCCTTCGCCCCTTCCTTCCTCCCATGTCCTTCACACTCGCAACACCCACATTTCTCTTCACCACTCACTCCCCACACTCTGCCAACTCATTCCCGTACCGTACTGTGGCTATTGCACCCTACACCCACGTCCCTCATATTTACCTCAGAATGTTGGGAAGGAATGGCAAGAACCAATGAGGAAAATAAATTAGCACTGCCCCCTTCCTCCACGTGTCTTTTATGGCAGGTTGTGTTGTTTCTTAGCACGGAGTGTCTTTGTGTCGTTTGTTTTCACTCTGCGTTAGTTATCTTAGTTTTATTTTATTTGTGTCTTGACCTTTTTTTTCTTGCGTGTTGGGCTATGTTCGTGATTTTTTTCTTAAATAATTCAATATAGACAATTTTTCTTTCATAGTATAATGTAATTTTATTATATTTCATTTAAGTAATTAAAAATGTTCCTCCATCCTCGTCTCATTCTTGTCAACACACTACATTTCATTGTCATTAGCACAAACCGCATCTGTCAAACAAGAAAATTCCTTGCAAGATCCAGATCACTTACTACTTGGGTGAACCTGCTCTTATCTAATCTGTCTCCCTTTTCCTTCAGAGTGGCGTATATTCAAACACTTCAACATTCTACAAACTATCACTAATACTGCTACATTTTCTACATCTGCGTACCATACACGTCATGAAATAATGATGAACGCACTTTGCAGATGACACGTAGTACATGGCCAGAAACATTCACTTATTGTTGTTGCCATCTTCACATATAACCATCAACTTTGAAACCTATTTTCTTATGAGGTTAACATCTGCCTCAACCTCACCCATGTGGTAACAAATTTGTATACACATCCCACGGAAAAGTCACGAAACAAGGCTTTGAGAGCCAGTGAACGATAAGGTGCTCAAAATGAACCCCACCTGATGCATACCCATGTTTTCAGATAATCACTCCTCTCTTATCTTTTGACTGTGGTGGCATCATCACATACTGCAGTCACTATCCAGCCACTCAATCACTGATGACTATGATTGTGGTAATGACTTCTGCACGACAAACTAGGCAGCCACAACTAAACCTCATTATTCATCACCATTCTGAATGAAAACAAGTAAAGCATTACTCTTTACCCACCCTCAAGGCAACATTCAATACACCATGTACATACAACTGAATGCAAATTTTATAGATTTTCTAGAAACCACAGAATGCAAAGTTCATAGCTTTTCTATAAACTACTAAATGAAAGCCATATTCTCCATACCTTAGGTGTTATTAAGGAAAATAAAAAGCAGTGTGAATGTAGACTGGTATATTTGAGAAAAGTTTGAGAGGTGAGAAGTGTGGATGATTAGAGGGATGCTTTGTTAGTTGGGAAAGGGTAGAAGGGAGATTACAAGCCAAAACACTTAAATCTCTTACATCTACCATGAGTGGGCAAGGGAAGGTGAATTTGTATTGCTTATATTCTTGTAAGAAATGTACAAATTGTGATACAGAGTTTGGTTTGCATGTAGTACTACAATGTACTGTGTACATTCTGAATCTGGGGAGAGTTGTTCATCTATTGAAGTAATGTTGCTTCTGCTGTTTGAAATGAACTTGAGGTATCTTCATGTTACAATTTTTGTATCTCATGTTATGTAATGCTTAATTTAATAATGTTATGTGTATGTGTACAATTAAACTATAATATACAAGTGCCAATACAGAAAGTACACCCATTTCACTGAGTCTCCTCACGCATGGCCAATGTTCTGCATGTCAACACACTTTTCAAGTGGTTACAGTGTCCCATCCCCAACCCAGTCACTGTTGCTTCTTTGTGATCCTCAACACACACCACTACTGCTACAGAATGGCAGCCACAGCACAACACACAAAGCACCAGTTTCACCTTCACTCATTCACTAACCACAAGCATCTCAGCATGGCAAATCCTGTACTAGATGGCTGATATCAAATGTTTTCAGGCACTGTATACTGTCCAAGATTCACTCTTACTTTTTTCCATGTGAACAAAACATCCAAGGAAGTTTACAATAATACTGTGTTGTCTTCCAATTCACAAACTACCATGACACACCAAACCTTTGAGTACGAGTGCATGTTTTTCCTTCTGTTTTACCCTTCAACAAATTGGCAGAATTGTCCTTGACAGAAAAACAACAATGTTAAAAGAGATTTACAAAAGCTTTCAGACCAGAACATGCTCCTCTGTACAATTTTTGACCATATTACAACTCTGCCCCTGAATTCCTAAACAGCAAAGGGACAAATAGTATGTGTAAAAACAGTCACATGTCTAGACAAGTAAAACATGAATGTACTCTCTTACTTCCTTAACCTGACACTCACCACACATGCCACATTGCAACCTGAGAATGAAAACCAATACTGTTGGCAGAAAATCTTGGATTCTCACAATGCAATGACAGCATTATTATACCTCACATGAATTCATAGCTACAGGTTCTAAAGACAAGATCAGGTTACAGGTCAAATATATATAATTAATAATAATTTAATCATTATCATAATCATGTAATCTTTGGGCTCTTTCACAAGAGGCAAACAGATGCTTAAACAATTGTCAGTCACATGATACTTTCCCTCATTCAAGACAATGCTTGCTAAAAGTTATTGTATCTTATTGTGGAAACTACTTGCCTTCAGTGAAAGACTCCTTAAGATGTCAGTCTTGTTAAAACCTTCAAACTGCCTGGAGGATTTAAACAGCTTTTTTGTGCAAATCTATATAAATACAGCACAGTTCCCACACACACACACACACACACACACACACACACACACACACACACACACACACACAGGTCAATTTATATAAATCCTGACCTAGAAAAGCTTCACAAGACACTAAGCTGCCCAATTGAGATGCAAGGGGAGTTGCCTGACATCACTGATGGCAGCAAGTCGGGCAAGAGAATCTGATTAGTGAGTGTAGGGGGAGGGCGGGTGGCACGGCATCTCATCCATTAACTGTTGAAGCATAAAAACACATGCTCACCTGTTCCAAGTTCCTAAAACTGCCAGACTGAAAAGACTAAATTTGTGAACCCAACAATATCAGTCAGGATAACTGTACAAAACTACCACTTGCTTTCTATGTTCCTGGGAGTGTTGCCTAAAGACTAAATCTGTCATTACTTTGTCCTGTCATTTTGTACATTGTTTCTGGACATGCTTGGGAAAGGTGGCAAGTGTGTACACATGCACATGCCTGTATGCTACATACATACATACATACATTTCTGAAGAGACTATTTAGTGACTGAATGTGCTCAAATCCAAGAAACATTTACACACACTGCTTTTTCCCTATTCCTTTATCTTCTTTTTTTTTTCCGTAACTCATCAGTGCCTTTGTGACTGCCTCTTTTGTTAAAGGTTTACATCACCTACACATCTATAAGCACACACACACACACACACACACACACACACACACACACACACACACACACACACACTGCCCCACCTTACTGCCTTGCTCAGCCACGCACACAAATAAATGGCTGGACAAAGCAGATTCCCTGCAAAGTCCTACAGTATAATTGTAAAGTTTTTCACAGATGTTTAAATAAAGGATGCATGATCAATTACAGCATGGGAAAGAAAAGTCAAACAAACAGAAGGGGAGGGGGTGGGGCAGGACAGCCTTGTGGTGCCCTCCCTCTGCTCCTCTCCATCATGGCTGCCAGTGAACCAAATCTCTGCTGCCTGTAATGACGTGCTGCTCTTCCTTATGCAGCCTGTGACCCTTGGTGCGGCTGTTGGTTCACCTCAGGGTCCTAACATAGTGCAGGTACGAGTGATTCTGATGGTAAGGTGTGGGCAGCTACTTCTCAAGGATGTGTCGGAAGTGGCCCTGAGAAAAAGATATGAATGAATGAATGGATGGAGGGATTAGGAATTTGTTTAACCTCTAGTGTGCCATGTCTGTATAAATACAGATTAGCATGCATGTGTCGCAAGTGTGTGTGTGTGTGTGTGTGTGTGTGTGTGTGGTGGGGAGGGTATAACCCAAAAATGGTCAAGCTGGGTACATTTTTTCTACATTGCTTTTATTTCTTTTCTAATATATTTAGCAATCTACCACCAGATGATGACAACCATGATGATGCTTTGCACATGGCACTACAGTACCTGGATAAAGTTAGATGTGATATAATTCAACATATCAACAGTTTCATCTATCTACATCCCTCAGTTATTTCTCTCTTTATTATAATCATCAACAGAGAACATTTTAACTTTTGAAATCTTATCAAATGCCAATGAATATTGCTGATCCCAGTATTCTAGGTGGAAAGCAATAAGTGGTCACACTACTGAGGAATGTTTCCTGTTGTAAACATTGAGGTCTTCAATTTAAGCCTCACTAAGACAACAAATGATAGGAACCTCCCACAACTATCCACCAAGGCTCCTCATCATGCTTGCTTTTGTCTTCAAAAATCTAGTCATTACATACATCTTAACAAATTTACCTGTAATAGAAATTAACCAAACTCTGGAGAGAGAATACTGAGTTACTCACAGGCTCTCCCTGCAGACAGCGGGCACAGGCTGTGCGGTACACCTGCATGGCATGGAGGTTGGGAGACACGCCATCCACGGGGTCACAGTTCACCGGGTACCTCACGGCATGGTTCACCCGTCGGCTCACGCCCTGCAGGGGAGACAGAAACACCCCCACTTCAGTATAGGTCTCAGGCACTCTTGACACAATGCATGCACACCTCATACACAGCTTGCCTCCACAGCACTGGCATGTGCTTACCTGAAGGTAAGGGTATGAGGAGATGCGGTTGGGCTGAGTCCTTGCCTGGAGCACATCCACGTCGACTACTGCATTGGGCTGCACTAGTGGCCGCTTCTGTAACACAAGGCTACAGTCAGAAGGAAAACACTTAAAAAAGATTGAGTGAACCAATGTGTGTGTGTGTGTGTGTGTGTGTGTGTGTATATATATATATATATATATATATATATATATATATATATATATATATATATATATATATATATATATATATATATATATATGCTTAACTTCAAGGGCACTACATCTACAGATACTTAAGAGAGTCCTAGTTTTGCTTACCTATATCAACAAACTGAATACGAGATTATTAAGTGGCAATGCATCTAATTTTGAAATGTTCTTCACCACTGGACGGAGGTAGAGAGACGCGAGAGGGGCAAGGAGAGGGGGAGGGAGGAGCGAGGCACACCACCTCTTAATTTCTAAGTCACTGGTGAAGATTTCTCTTGTTTATTGATAACAGTAGGTAAATATTTAATTACTAAAAGTCAAGAGAAATACAGTAATAGACTATGGAGTAAAGAAGAGAAGGAGCATTGTCTGAACTGCAATTTTCCCAGAAATTTCCATGAAATAATGTACTGCCTTTGTCTGGCTGCTCAAGGCCACGCCTGAACACTTGTGCAAATGAAGAACATGAAGGTAATCATGTCATAAAACAAGTACTGGAGGATGCGGCTTTTATTTTAGCCTGACGCCAGACCCCCAGGGCGGCAGCCAGCGCGGGGCGCCTGTAGGGGGCCATGCACCGGTGCCCCGCCGCCCCGCCATTGTGTGCCGGCAAAGGCCTATTTGTTACTGTACACCTCGCCCGTTTCCTGGTGGTATGCAAGAGGTTATCCAGCAGGCCAGTCACCGCACGGGACACCGTCGGGGGCCTGCAGAACACGCGGCGCGGCGCCCCGGGGGTCGGCGTGCACGCGGGGCTCAGCATCCTTTGTGGAGGGCAGCCTCAGTCCACTCCTGCAGCGCCTCTCCCCGACCCGCCTGCAGCCTGCTGCATGTCAACACAGCTTCCCTCAACACTGCTACTTACCGCTCTGTTGTCGTATCCCTCGCACTCTCTTTTCCGCTTCCTGCAGGAAGAAGAGAAGGAAGCGGCCTCGTCCAGCCTCATGGCGGTAAACAAACAATATGGCGTCTGTTTGTTGTGGTGGCGGGTCAAACTATTATCTCTCAAACCAGCGGCAAACTTAAATATTTTTATAATTAATTCTTATAAGGAGTTCAACACGACTATTTGGTCTAATTTATTTATTTTCACATTTAGAATAGTCTATTTTTTCTCTTATGTTTATCCTCTATATCGAACCACACTGGCAGGAAGAGAAAATACGTGTGGTGGTTTACACTGCTATTTGAGGATACACGAGTATTCATATAAATAGTTATATAAAATAAATAAAATAAGTAAGAATAAGTAAGCAAATACACACACACACACACACACACACACACACACACAGAGAGAGAGAGAGAGAGAGAGAGAGAGAGAGAGAGAGAGAGAGAGGTAGGGTGAAAGAAAATTACATTGAAAATAATGTCAAATGCACAAATGTGAGGCAATACACTTGTGATGGAGGAATGTGTGAACTGCGTCACGTTTATTGGCACGTGCAGGTGTCCTACATGCGCTGCGCGTCTCTTTCTGTATGCTGCTAAATTTGGCACAGTAGTCTGCTAGAGGACAATGAGCAGTGAACGACGTAACACCACATTTGGCCATTTCTTTCTTACTTTCACATGTCTGATGGCGCTTTGACCTCGATCCTTGTTACCGGGATAAACTTTCAATGAGTTAACTGATTTTGCATAATGGCATAAAGGTATGGTGCGTATCACTGTGTAAATAAAGATACGGGGAAGGAAGAGGGGGAGGTATGGTGGGAAGGAGGAGGGGAGGAGGAGGAACAGAGGGTTAGGGGATGAGTGTCGAGGAGGAGAGGAGGAAGAGAAGGGGCAACCGTAAGTGGTAAGGAACACAAAGGGGCGGGGACATAGGGGGAAGGAGGGGCAGTATTAAGTATGGAGGGGCGCACTCCCCCCCCACTACGCCACTGCGGGTTTGGGAAGCAATTAATCTTGACCCGTTTGCAAAGAGTGATTTATTGATTGATTGGCGATAGTCGACGTTTCAATCATTCTCCTTTTTCGGTGTGTGTGTGTGTGTGTGTGTGTGTGTGTGTGTGTGTGTGTGTTATAGCGCACCACTGTAAATACCATATAAGATAATAAAGGTTACGAGAGAGAGAGAGAGAGAGAGAGAGAGAGAGAGAGAGAGAGAGAGAGAGAGAGAGAGAGAGAGAGAGAGACTCCGCCAGTAATTTCTTCATTGTTACTCGTTCACAGACGGCAAGTTCTGTGACTCCCTCCCTCTCCCTCTCCCTCGCCCTCACAAGATGTCGGTGCTGATAGAAAAACAAGGCGCTATGAGTGTTCTGCCCTCCCGCGCGGCTGGAAAAGAGAGGAAGTGCTGAGGAAAACTGGGCTGACTTGCGGTAAAGTAGATGTGTATTATTACAGGTAAGT
>NC_087161.1:27791022-27848522 GCF_035594125.1 Scylla paramamosain | reverse complement strand
TATTTGGCTTCTATAGTAAGTTTTTATGATTTATAAAAATATTTCGTTGCTTTTGAAGTGCGTTTCTTGCCTCAGTTAAGTAAATGTGGTGAATTTGCTGCTGTTTTTTTGCATAAATATAGGACTGTTTTTACGGTGAAATTTACCCAACTCGGTTTTTTGGGTCTTTTATTTGAGGCTGTAATGAAGGTTTTGTTGCTTCAAAAAATCGTTTATGATATTGAAAGTGTTTTGCGTTTCTGATGAGCTAAGTGTGTGGAATCTAAAATAGCTTTTGATGCCGTTAAAAGTGGTGATTTTGTCATTTTTTTGATTTTTTATTTGAATATCTTAGCTTGTAACTAACTTTGCATTGTTTAGAAAAACAGTTCAGATTTTTTAAAGTGTTTTTTCATTGGTGTAAAATGAAATGGGTGGACTTTTCAATTATTTTAATGGTGTCAAAGATTCAACACTTTTTACATATTTCATATTAATATTTCTTTACAACTGCTCAGACTAGTGATGTTTTGATATTGTGAATATTAGTTAAAGTAATTGTCAAGTCAGAATATATAAGGCATTCGAGCCTAGCTTCGTTTTTTCTATGGGTCAATTTTGAAATGAAATAAGTTACGAACGTACGTCAGCCAGCGGGGCGCCGGCAGCCCCTGCCTGTGACGTCATCAATGGTCCTGGGACTCCCTCGAATACAGTGTCTCCTCGTCAGTATTTACCGTAATTTCCAGTGTTTTTCCAGGTGTTTCCAAGCTCAGGTATATAGGTAGTAGTAGTAGAAGGAGAAAAATAGATAAATGGAGGAGGAGGAGGAAGTAGTAAGGAGAAATGGAGGAGAAGGAGGAGGGGGCATAACAGGTAAATACCAAGAAGACCGTGTTTAGCTTAGTTTTCTTTCCTGCCCTGCTTTTTCTCTGTAATATTTCATGTGTTTTGGGTGTTTTAAGTGTGTTTTGGATGTATTTAGGAGTGTTATGGAGTGTTTTGTGAATGTTTAAGTGTGTTTAGGATGTATATTTGCTATTATATCTGTGTTTTCTGTGAATTTAGGGTGTTTAAAGTGTGGCTTAGGATGTTTTTAGGTATATTTTACGTGTATTTAGTCTTGTAAAGTGTTTTGAGTATATTGTGGAGTGTTTTGGGTGTGTTTGGGGGCATATTGAGGTGGTGTGAGTTTGTTATGAGTTTATTTAGGGTGTTTCAAGTGTTTCGGATGAGTTTGGATGGATGTCGGGTCTTTTATTTGAGTTTGTGTGGGGTGTTCTGGGTGCGGTAGTAGTAGTAGAAGGAGAAAAATAGATAAATGAAGGAGGAGGAGGAAGTAGTAAGGAGAAATGGAGGAGAAGGAGGAGGGGGCATAGCAGGTAAATACCAAGAAGACCATGTTTAGCTTAGTTTTTCTTCCTGCCCTGCTTTTTCTCTGTAATATTTCATGTGTTTTTGGTGTTTTAAGTGTGTTTTGGATGTATTTAGGAGTGTTGTGGAGTGTTTTGTGAATGTTTAAGTGTGTTTAGGATGTATATTTGCTATTATATCTGTGTTTTGTGTGAATTTCGGGTGTTTAAAGTGTGGCTTAGGATGTTTTTAGGTGTATTTTACATGTATTTAGTCTTGTAAAGTGTTTTGAGTATATTGTGGAGTGTTTTGGGTGTGTTTGGGGGCATATTGAGGTGTTGTGAGTTTGTTATGAGTTTATTTAGGGTGTTTCAAGTGTTTCGGGTGAGTTTGGATGTGTGTCGGGTCTTTTATTTGAGTTTGTGTGAGGTGTTCTGGGTTCGGTAGTAGTAGTAGAAGGAGAAAAATAGATAAATGGAGGAGGAGGAGGAAGTAGTAAGGAGAAATGGAGAAGGAGGAGGGGACATAGCAGGTAAATACCAAGAAGACCATGTTTAGCTTAGTTTTTCTTCCTGCCCTGCTTTTTCTCTGTAATATTTCATGTGTTTTGGGTGTTTTAAGTGTGTTTTGGATATATTTAGGAGTGTTGTGGAGTGTTTTGTGAATGTTGAAGTGTGTTTAGGATGTATATTTGCTATTATATCTGTGTTTTGTGTGAATTTAGGGTGTTTAAAGTGTGGCTTAGGATGTTTTTAGGTGTATTTTACATGTATTTAGTCTTGTAAAGTGTTTTGAGTATATTGTGGAGTGTTTTGGGTGTGTTTGGGCACATATTGAGGTGTTGTGAGTTTATTGTGAGTTTATTTAGGGTGTTTCAAGTGTTTCGGGTGAGTTTGGCTGTGTGTCGGGTCTTTTATTTGAGTTTGTGTGGGGTGTTCTGGGTGCGTCTTAGTGTGGTTTGGGCGTATCCTGTTGTGGGATGTTTTTGGTGTGTTTGAATGAGTTTTGGGATGTTTTGGGTGTGTTTTGGCTGTTTTGAGTGTTTGGGTGAGTTTTGTGGGTAGTTTGAGGTGTTTTGAGTGTGTTTTGGGTGAGTTTTATTGGTATTCTAGGATGTTGTTGGGTGTTTTGGGTGTGTTTTGAATGTTTTTAGTGTATTTTGGTGGTGTTGGATGAGTTTTGTGGGTATATCAGGGTGTTTTGAGTGTGTTGGATGAGTTTTGTGGGTATATCAGGGTGTTTTGAGTGTCTTGGATGTTTTCAGCATGATTTAGGTGTTTGAGTGAGTTTTATGGATATTTTGGGGTGATGTGGGGTGTTTTGAGCATGTTTTGGATGAATAATATGTGTTTTGTGTGTTTCTGGATGAGTTTTGTAGGTACATTTCGGTGTTGTGGGGTATTTTGAGTGTGTTTGGATGTTAAGCATGTCTTAGGTGTGATTGGATGAGTATTGTTATATTTAGGGGTGTTTTGAGTGTAGTTCGGGTGAGTTTTGTTGTATTTAGGGTGCTTTGTGTGCCGTACCAGAAGGATAACTGAGGGTGCAGGTCCAATGGAGTTTCAAAGAAAATAGAAAGTCCACTGGAGTTTCAAAGCAAATAATGAGTAGGTCCATTGGAGTTGCTAAGTTGTCCATTGTTTGGTGCTTAGTTAATTTCTTGTAGGCCATCATAGATTTTCTCTCTCTCTCTCTCTCTCTCTCTCTCTCTCTCTCTCTCTCTCTCTCTCTCTCTCTCTCTCTCTCTCTCTCTCTCTCTCTCTCTCCCCGTTTTCCATAAGTTGTTAATTTATCTGTATTTTGTTTACGATAATAATGGTACATAACTGATGGTTCATAGCAGCCAGGTACATAGCAGCCATGGATGGTACATAGCAGCCAGTGGTACACAGCAGCCAATGGTACATAGTGGCCTGTTACACACACACACACACACACACACACACTGCATAACAATCTGTACAACGAAAGACAAAGCAACACACACTGCATCACCATCTGTACAATGAAAAATAAGGCAACACACACACACACACACACACACACACACACACACACACACACACACACACACACACACACACACACACACACACACACACTGCATTACCATCTGTACAATGAAAAATAAGGCAACACACACACACACACACACACACACACACACACACACACACACACACACACACACACACACACACACACACACACACACACACACACACACACACTGCATCACCATCTGTTACCCACACACACACACACACACACACACACTGCATAACAATCTGTACAATGAAAGACAAAGCAACACACACTGCATCACCACATAGTTTGTGAAAGGCTAAGTAGTGATGAAATGGGGCAGAGATGCTTATATGGCCTTACTCAGAACCCCATGAATCTTTCCATAGCTGAATAAATAAAGATTAGACTTTGCTGCTGCCCAGGCAACTTGTGATTATAATATTGAGTATTTGTCTGGTAATCTCCATCAAATGTTAGGTGTTCCCTGCACCAATATTCTCCATAAATACTTGGAAAGAATTTATATGTTAGTGAATAACCCTGTGAAAAATAAAATGAGACACAAACAACAGAAGATGGACATATTCTACAGCCCAAGAGACCACTAAACATTCAAGATGCTTTGATGTCTCAACTTTGGAAGCCATTTTCTCAAAATTCAAGTTATTTATCTTTAAACCTTCACAACAAAGTTATTTATAGTAAGAGTTCATGGACAAAGTTTCATAGCATTATGATGAATAATTACTTTTTCGCTGTTATAAGTCTGTGGCACATACTGAAAATGGTGCATTTATTTGCATTGATAATTTTTGTTCTCAATTTCTTCTCCAGGAATCATTATCACATTAAGACAACAAGTGTTTAGTAATTAAGGCTTTGTTCAGTAAAGGTTTCAATAAATTTGAGTGAATATTAATGATTTTCTTTAAAAAGCCAGGTGGTGTCCCAGAATTGGTTTACAAATATATTGGTAGATGAGTGGAATGGACTGAATATTCAATATATGCGAATTCTATCATATGTGACTAACCTTAATGTGCCAGGTATTCTCATTATGTGAGATAAGATTCATATTATGCGATTAGCGGCAGTGGTGTGACTGGCTGGTGAAGCAGGGTGGCCGGCTCACACTAGGTGGCAGCAGGTGCAAGTATTTTCTCATCCTTTTCCTCGCACCACACACAACCCACAATCTCTAATTTTTTGTTTGTTTACAATTTCATATTATATTTTACAATTTAACTTTACTAATGTGTTTTATTGTTGCTTTAGTGCTTTATTTTTTGTTAAACAGTGCCAGAATAAGTATTTAGGGGGTTTAAAATCAGGTCACGGAACATAACCCCACATAAGTAATGGAATGATAGGTTTGATATAAGCAAATTTTTCATTATGTTAGCTTTTCACAGAATGTGACCCTCTCGCATAACAGATACCTGTTGTAATCGGGTTGTTAATGCTGAGTCATTAGAGAACTTTAAAACAGATTAGACAAATTTATGGATGGAGATGATAGGTGGAAATAGGTTGGCATGTGTCATACAGGAAGGCCTGATGGCTTCTTGCAACCTCCCATATTTTCTTATGTTCTTGTGTTTTTTTCTCATTATTTTTGTATATGGCAAAGATTTAGCAACTTTAATTTTGTGTTGTGAAGATTTTTTTTTTAACCAGACAATATATTTTGCCAGATCACTGATTCTTGTTATGTACCTTAATTGTGTAGTATATATGGACCCAAGCCACCAGTATGGTGAAAGCAAAGCCAAGACATGTGTGACATTCTGTAGAAAAGTGCCCGAAATGATGACAAATTTGAAATACACATGTACCATTAAGTAATGTATTTGCAACTTTGGTTTGACATTGTGTGACAGCCACTCAGTGTTAATGAGCAGGTCTCTCACAGTGACATTAGAGATGCACTCAGCACTGACCTGGTACAGATAAACATATAATAGGTATATATTGAGGATGGTGGTGGCCACCGCTAACTAAAAAAGGTGCCCACCACCAAGTCATAGTAATACTCGTAAACTAGAAAAGAATTCTTTCACCACGATGAGAACAAAGCAGAAATTGAGCAATGAGATAAAGCTGTGCTTAAAATGTATTGAGCATCAAAGGTGCTATTTCTAGAGACTAACCTTACAGTATACTATTCAGAATAAGTAAAAAGTTTTGAAGATGCAACTGAGAAATATGTGATATCTCTGAGCATTGTGACAGAATGCTCCATAGAAAACAATAATAAAATGTGAACACTGTACATTAGTAGTAATAGTATGGAAACATACTTCTTACAGCACTAACAAATATTGTAGTGAGGGGCTATACACACCAAGATATAAAATGCCCACTTTGCCAGATTTCAGAAGAAGCCCTGGAAAGCTTAGTATTAGGAATCTCATCTGGTAATTGATGGTTTAAGCAGTTATAAGTAGAAAATTAGATGAGATTCAATGGAAACAGGAATTTTAAAATGAGGCTATGACAAGATGATTCACAGCATGACAGCAGTGCACTAGTTGCACACTGCCAAGGAATTATAGTGGCATGGGACTCATGAAGAACCAATGGCACCATTACAAAGGCAAAGCCTCACAACTGGCTTCCATTACTTTTTTTTTGTTCTGGTTGTTGACAGAGCTCTTGGTTTTATAAGGGTCTGATCATCTGTACTTTTAGAGTTTATTCTTATAGATGATGTCACCTCTTGAGTGCTGTAGGAGCAATACAACATATCACCTTAATTTCTGTGGCATCCTTCATAGTTATGTCGTGCTCACCTTTTGAGCTTCATCATGATGCCAACACTTGGGAAGCTGATCTGAAGGTGAGATAAATTGTCTGTGTGAGATTGTCATCAGAGACTGAATCCTGGTAGGCCATTCAAGGTGTGTACTTACAGACTGTGACGGAACAAGGGATGCAAAGGGGGGGAGGGGGGTTGCACTGATGGGGCACCATATTAATATATATATATATATATATATATATATATATATATATATATATATATATATATATATATATATATATATATATATATATATATATATATATATATATATATATATATATATTAAAATAAAACAAGAAGTTTTGAAGACAAATAGTAGTAATCTGGCTAATACTAATAACAATGGATGATAAGATATACTTTTGCTGTAAATATTATACAACAAACATTCAAGATTTATCAATATTCATGGTAACTAAATAAGATAGAATTATTAATGCTTTCATTCCACCACCTCTTACCTGGCTTCCTACCACTTCCCCTCTTTCATTTTCTTATCTTTCTTCTGGCCACCTCATCTATTACAGACCATACCCTGTCATTAGGTTCATCCACTCCCCTGTCCATCCCATCCCATTCCACAGATTCTAAATATCTTCTAAAGTTCTTTCAGTCTCCTCTCATGTTTCTGCTTTCCCTCCCTTCTCCCTGGTTATGGCAGATACAATTTAGTACTAACACATTATGGCCATTAACAATATCTTTGACACCTTCCTCATTTCTAACCATTCTCCTCTCGTTTACCAACATGTACGTAATCTATAGCTGACTCCCTCTCTCTGCCCAGGTTATCCTACCTTCACTTACTGTTACATTCAGTATTTATAGTTCCTTATCTAAAGCAAAGTCTAACTGTTACTGTACGTAAAGTGTATGTACCTCACGTCATTATTCCTCGGCATTTATAAGTGAAATGTTCAATAGTTTTCTATTTGCATGAAAACGTGTAATATGTGTAAGTATCAGTATTCAATTCTATATTAAGCACCGAAGCCGATGTTCACTTGTTGGTAGTGTGGGGTTAACCTGCTAGTCGCCTGCGGGCATCACTCACGGCCAAGTCGCGCTCAGACAAAGACGGGCAGGATGGTGACCGAGGTAAATACTTTAATTTTGTAGTAAAAACTGATTGTCATAGTGCCAAGTTAATTGCATGTATTGTTAATGAATATTGTAATATGTTGAAAGTGTTTAATATCCGTGTATAATGTTATTTTGTAAGAAATTGAGACCGAGAACTTGTTCGCAGTTCTTACGGTCATGCCTATCTCATCAATAAACATGTCAGGGAGAACTGCCTTTCCTCGACCCTACGATGATGGGTGTGATCAGTAAAACAGATCACCTGAGAGCCAATTGGTGCCCAGCCGGTGCGGCTACACTAACAGTAAGATATAATTTCTATTTACCTGCTCACCTAGGATCTCTATATGGCCATTCATTTCACCCATGACAATCACTAATTCCTGCCTATTTTCTGCTATTTTCTCCCTATCAAGGGTCACAACTTAGAAATATGTAATACTGGCTATGTAGCTATACTTCAAAGAAAAGAAAAAAACTTAAAAGACTGTACAGGCTAAAACACTTGCACACAATAGACTGCAGCCTACTACCCACAGTACACCCTCATTTTAGGGAGTTATATGCTTATTTATCACTCATGAACCCATTAAGAGCATATTCATATTTTTCACTTGTCCTAAACATACTGAGAATCCCACTTAGTCAGGTCCAGTACCCATTACTCACACATGCATGGGATCAACTGTTCATTATAGCCATGATGTGCTAAATTAGGACCTTCTAACTTATCGAGCATTAGTAATATTATAACGATTTTACTAAACATATATTTTACTAAACCTATATTGATGACCATATATAAGAACTGCAGTATAAAAAAGGCAATCAACAAAGATCACACTTACAATCCTGCCTCAGCTGTTGTGCTTGTACATGTAGCAGACTAGATCTCGTGCCAGCAAAATGTAAGCATTCAGACTGTATTTTTGACTTTGGATTATAATTGAACAACAACCATGCTATGTGCATGTTAATCTTATATTAAATAGATGTTAGTTAAATGTCTGTTACCCTATCCACATTTTTTCCATCATGTTGCTGTAGGCACATTCATGAGTGTGAATTTTTTAACACTACTTAATATTCTTTTTATTAGTATGTTACCAAGTTGTTAGTTATTCAAAGTGGGACACTGCCCTGAAATTGGGGGGCACTTGTGGAGACACATGCTATCCTGTGCCCCCTGCAGTTCTGCTAATGCTTTCAGAAATGAGTAACATGTTACTAGTTAGGCCATAAGTAATCACTGAGATATGACTGGATTTTGGTGAGCCTTGACTTATCCTGTCACCACAGTTATAACATGTTCACCTTTGCCATGAGCACACTACATCTTTTCAGAGTACATTCAAAAGGAGGAGAATGTTGAGATTTTGTAGAGTTTTCTTTACTACGCTCAAAGCTCCCTACAGTTCAGCTGTTGCTGAGGAGCTCTGAGGAACTTCGGAAGTCTTGGGTGTGGCTAGTGATGTGGAGTTTTGTGAAGCATTCAAGTCACTTCCAATCTTGGATAACCAGTCCTGCCACAGTTTTCGGGCATCACGGTCCCGGAACACATGGAAGAAGAAAATGAAAAAGCCTTGTGTAGTGTTGGTGAAGCAGAACAGGTATGAGAACACCAGGTTTGGGTGCCAGAAGGTGAGCAGCCCAAACAGCCATGTGAATCCCAGGAGAGAGAACACACTAATGGCCATCCGTAGCTGAATGATGCGCAACTGCTGCTCAGACTGGGTGCTGGGGATGTGCTGACGGCCACATGTTGTGCTGTGGATGATGAGCCCGAAGAGCACCAGATTGGTGGCCATAATAGCAGTGAGGGGAGGGAGGAAGGCATAATTGAATGCTGTACTTGACATCCAGCAGATCATGTTCTCTGCATACCGATCACTGTCATAGAGGGAGGGGTCGTATGCCAACACGATGATGATGGGCACCAAAGGTATTCCCCATGCACACATGGAAGCCTTCTTCATGAACCTTGGGATATACGTACCAAGCACCTTCACCAGCCTGAGGTACTGATGTACTGCCTCTACCAGCATCCAGCCAAAGGAGACCAAGATGAAATAATGGAGAGCCACTGCCACAATACGGCATGCTGTGGGGATCGAGGTCTGCTGGATGCCAGCAAGGAACACAATGAGGCTGCTCATTATAGCAAAGGCAAGGCTCACAAGGATTTGGTTGCCAAGGCGGTGCCGCCACTTCTTAAAGAGGAAGAAAGTAACTAACACCATCAGCAAGCCAATGATGGAGAGTACACATCCAATAACACTGATGGTGTCCAGGATAGCCTCATGTATGTCCCCAAGGCTTTCCTCATCAAAGCTGACAAGGTATGAAAAGCTTGTCAAATGGTCACATAGGCAGAGGACGTGGTCCCCATGGCAGCCCTTATTCAAGCAACCCTTCGTCGACCAGCCGCCATGCCCTTTGTTCTTCGTGAAATTCCAGAAGACACATTTGGAATTACATTTGGTGTTTCTTGTCTTGAAGTAGATCTGGACAGGCTGCTTTAGGTTGGTGATGGTGCGGCCACTGTATGTTGCCTGAATGATGTGGTTGTCCACAGTGTAGTTAGGGAAGGAACTGTTGTCATAAAATAATTTTGAGTTGCGATAGAGAGCAAACATTATTTGCACATACATGCTGTCCCCTGCCACTTGCTGTGTTAAGTTGTCTGGTAGAATAAGAGCTACTTGGCTGCGCTGCCAATCACCCCTGTTTTCTTTTTTTATTACACTCTCATCCTCTTCCTCCTCACTTATCTCCCAGGAGTGAAATCCAATAATGGATGAGTTGGGTGTCAGACTCACCCTTGCCACAGACACAAGTCTGCTGTCATGCAGCACCTCTTCTTTCCTGCCATCAAGGGGCACTTTGAAGCTGATGGTTTCAAGTGCCTGCAGTAGAGTATTGGATGTGTTGAAGACATCCTGCATCTGCTGGATCACCTTGCTGTCTCCCTTCATCACATTGTTGAATGTTTCTACAATATGTTCCAGATCACTTGGTGTCAATGATGATTTACTGGAGATAGACTGCATCTTTTTGGCTGTGAAATATACATCGGCACCATTGAGGGTGTGTCCGTGGTCCGTCAGCTTGGCAAGTAAGGCAGGATCAGAGGGAGAGCTATTTTGGTTGATGGACCACAACTGTTGTGTCTTATCAGACACCTGATTAGTGCATTCCCCAGACTTGTTCCCCCAATGGTAACCGCTGATAAAATCTCCATGACACTCACGATTGACAGGGTTGCCTTCTTCTGTAATGCATAACTCACTGGGGAGCACCACCTTTGCTCCCATAGTTGTTGGCCATGTCAAGTTCCCCTGTGTTTCCTTATAACAGCCCACAGTGCTTCTGGCACTCACAGCTTGGCAGACCACATTCGGAAGCTGACTGAATGCAGTGGTGATTATCTTGTAGGTTTTGCTCTCCATTGATTCTGGATTGTATCCGAAATGTGGGGATTCAAATTGGAGATGAAAATGAAGGAGAAGCTTATTTGTTTGGACCTGGGGGGAAAAGTAAAAGTTATCTGTGGTGACATAATAGTTTTCATATAACTGTACCACTTCCTTTTGAACCAGTTTTAGGAAGTTGACCATGCAGGGCTCATCAGGAGAGAAGGCCTTGGGGTTCATGGCAGCATCATGCAATTCTGGGATGTACAAGCTTTGGCAAGAGAGAACAATGGCAAAAGTCACAGTGTTAGCTTGTCTATAGAGTAGCGTGTTGGATATGAGGAGGTAGGGGGGAGAGTCCATCCACAAACAGCACATGTAATAACCTTGATTGGTGCTATTTACTATCATTTCAAAAGAGGTGGAAAGATCTGGTTCTCCATCCCCACTGCCATAGTCAACATCATCAATGTACGTCGGGAAACCAATTCCAGAACCTGTCTCATCATACACAGAGGGTTCTATCAAGGGTTTCCAGTGGCCATTGACATAACATTGTGGCAAAGTTGCAGTTTGTGGTTGCACTGCCACATGGACACTACCTGACTCAAAGACTTGAATGTTCCTCTTTGGCACCAATATGTTCTTCTGACACATGACATGCGTCTTGGTGACCTCTCTGTCGTGCCGTGTCCAGCCTGAGGCCGTGAGTGCAGGATAGGGGAGTGAGTGGTCAGTTTCAGCTTTCCAGTTCAGAAAGGTGCCTATTCTTCCCTCTGTCTTGTTTGATTCATGATGTGGGAATCTGATCCAGGTTGATTTATTGAACATAAACATGTATTGCCTGAGGGCCCAGTCAAGAAAACCATTGCTGGGATCTGGGAGCTGGGCACCCTTCTCCTCACACAGCTTCATTGCTTCATTCCACTGCAGACCAACTTCATTTTGGCACACCATAAAGCAGACTTCCTGGCCACCTGGGTATTCACTTGATAACCAGCCAGGACGCATCAAATTGTCAGTGGTGATTAGGCCTGGTGTGATTTCTTCCCATGCCCAGTTTGGAACCTCAAACAATTTATGCATATAAAGGATAGTAAGGAAAGGCAGTGCATTATCACAGGGGAGGGTTAGCATAGTGGAGTTCTTTGTGTCTAAAGCAAGACAGTCCTGCTCTGCAGACGGCTGTCCTGCTGCCCATGATACGTTGTACATATGCAGCCATCCACTGGAGTTTGAGGAATCCTCATATCTAGGTATAAAGTTGGGACTCAGAATTACTAAGGGGGCAAAGGATGCAAGTCTTTTAGCAGGAAGCCACAGCTGGCTGCTTCCTCCATCATCCTCCAGCCATTGCTGGACTTCCTGGTAGAGGGACAGTGGCTCATCAAAATCTTTGTCATACAAGACCTGGGGAGTGTCCAGAAGGCTCATAGTGTGCCTGCTTGTATATGCTGCATGGAAACCTTCATCCCACGTGCTAGCAGATGTACGTGACACACAATAGGCACCAGCAAGTCCCGTGTACTCTCGTGGACAGAAATCAAATCGTTTGCATTTGTGATGGTCAAAGTGAATAGCAGCCCCATGTGTGTAGTTCCAGCGACAATGGCCCACTACCAAGTTGCCATGTGCATCCTCACACCGATAGTGGAGTGGCTGTACCTTTCCCACCTCTGAGAATGGCCATGTGACAGAATTCCTGTAGGGAAGGATGGCTGTTCGCTTTGTGCACCATGTGGAAAGGGATGCCATCGAGGAAGACAGGAATCCTACCCTTTCCAAAAATGCCTTAATTCTGTGCTCGCTGTGCAGCATTTCCAACAGCTCTTCAAAGGCACTGGTGTTGGAAGAAAAGTGAATTTGAACCCTAGAGGTTACAAAAGTGTTAGATGTTGAATTGTGTGTATTGAGAGAAACTACATTAGTGAAGTATCTGACATCTTGCAGCAAGTCTAAGAATCCTTCATGCACCTTACGCTCCAAGGCATGGGAGGTGATTGGTTCGTGTGGTGGTTTGTAGTGCTCATGAAGGTGCAGTATAAGTACCTCCTGTCCTTCCAATGTCAGCAGCACTTTGTTGCTGACATAGTGGGCTGTGGAGTTGGGTCGCCTCACCTCACACCAGTAGGTTCCTTGACAGAAGTATAACGAGAAGATTTTTGCAGGTGCTACAGTGCTGGAGTTGTGTTGAAGGTAATCATCATCCTGTAGGTGATAAGTGTGTTAGTGTGTGCATTTAATTAGGTGTAGTATAATAGGTCTGCACTACACAGGTATGACATTTACTTGTTAGTTTAAGGGTATTGTTTATCAGGTTTTTCCTCCTTCAGCTGTTTTTCCTTGGTTACCATTATAGATTTGAGATAGGACCTTTAGTCTTGCTTGAGTTATCGGAGCTCAGACCAAGCACTTTCCCCTTCCCCCTTTCTCCCCATCTCACCTTCCTCCAGGACACAGAAGACTGCAATGAGATTGTGGTTCCTGTAGGAAAGAGGCGTGCAGTACAGGTGAGGGAGACCTGATGCAATCCCTCCGCTGTTACTGACACCCACCCATCCTTCTCTTCTATGTCTGTTCCTCCACCATCCACCATCACCTGCAGCTCAATATCACCATCTGTCATGGGGAAAGGTTTGAGTACTTTTAAAATACAAATAAGAGCAGGGAGTTATCAGTGGAGAAAATGCAAGAGAAAATAAGAGGGGAAGATGAAGATTATGAATGTTTTCTCAAGTTCTGATATTGTGGAGATAGTTTTGCATGAATTACAGGTGGATGCTTGCAGGGTTGAAAAAAAAAATAAATAAATAAATAAAAAATCCAACTTACTGGGTTTTTTGGGGGTTTTATTGTTTTTTTTTTTGGGGGGGAAGGAGGAGAGGTTTATTGTTTATTAGGGGGGATTTAATTATTTTTTGTTTATTACCCATATTTATTTGTAAATCAGAAAGAAATCTCAAGTGAAACAAAATTTTTTTTTTTTTTTTTTTTTCATGTAGGAGGGGCACAGGCCAAGAGCAAAAACAAAGTTGATAGAGTTGACAGATGAAGGAATAGATTTCTTGAGGCACTGAACAATACTAAGTTTGCTCTGCCCCAATCAGAAATTTTAGAGAGATCAGAAGTCAGGTGTTTTATGGCTTCCCTGCGAAAACTGTTTACTTCCTGAAGGGTTGGACATCTATGAAAAAACATGGGAAAGTGCAGGGTGGTATCATTGGCATATGAGTGGATAAGACAAGAAGTATGGTTCAGATCATTGATGAATAATAGGAATAGAGTGGGTGACAGGACAGAACCTTGCAGAACACCACAGTTAATAGTTGACAGTTTCAGAGGACAATAGAAAGGACCCCATCAGGTCCATAAGCCTTCCAAGGGTTTAAACTAACAAAGGCATGGAAAACATCACTGCAAAGGATAAATAGGTAGTGTGAAGTAGTCAGAGAATGGAGGAGAGGGAGGAACAAGCCCTAAATCATTCGAGATATGGTTTCTAGCAGAGGTTTGAGTGAAGAATTCAGCTTTAGAAATGGGCGTGATGGCAGTGGTGCCATCAAGTTGAAATAAAAGCAGGAAAGATGAAGAAGCAAAGTTATTGGAGATGTTTTTGACTAGGTGCCAGAAGTCATGAGGGGAGTTAGATCTTGAAAGATTTTGATGCTTTCTATTAATGAAGAACAGACACTTGTTTAGGTCATGCTGGTACAGTTTGGTCCAGTTGGATAAAGCCTGTGTTAACTTGTATTATACAGGAAATAAATGGGTCAGGCCTGACTACTTTTACATTTCTTATGACCTTATGGACCTTATTTATCAATATAGTATAGAAATAAATTTTGATATGTAAAAAAAAAAAAAAATTGGGGGGTGGTTAATGCCAATTCTGAGTGCTTGATATCTTTCAAGAACAGGACCTCCAGAACACATTTCAGCAATAACATCAGTGATGGGAGTGCTGCATCACTGATCAAAGAGACTGTTTTGAAAAGGGTGTTGCTCAAACTTAAATCAACTAGATATTTTCTGATGTAATGGCATAATCTGAAACACATTTCATACCACCTCATACATATGTCATATTAAAACTTTAATGCGGTATAAAAATGTGATTCACAATTGATGCTTTCCTTTTACAAAAGAAAGACTTACTGTCATGACTATTAGAAAACAATGAGAAATTCATTTATAAATGAAGGAGGTAGAAATGATGGGAATTGAACCCAGATCTTCCAGGCCAGAAGGACAAGCTTAAACTGATGGGGCCAGTCCAGCTTTGGTTTGTGCTTGTGTCCTCTCACAGCATTACATTGCAATACCAGTTCTCAGTCTTATAGGATCTTGCACGCATCAACTCACCACTCTCTCTTTTCATTACTATTCTCACAGTTCTGTGGTTAATAGAGAGAGACTTAATGAAAATCTGCAGAGTTCACTGTGTGAGGAGTGTAGAAAGCTTTGTTACACTGAAGGGACAACAAACTTGTACATGTAAACTTTCAGCTTGACCTCTCTGAACCATTGAAAGAAATAATTGTTGTGTATTACAAGTCACAGGTCTTGAAAACTTGTATGTTTGGAGGATCACTCACCTGCTAGACAATCTTTCTCATCTGAAGAATCTCGGCAGTCAGCATGACCATCACACTTAACAGTTTGTGGAACACAGGAATCATCTCCACAGTGGAACTCATCAGAAGAGCATCCTGTGGGAAGGGTGGAGATGATAGAGGAAAGACTAGGTACAGGCGCTCTCTCTCTCTCTCTCTCTCTCTCTCTCTCTCTCTCTCTCTCTCTCTCTCTCTCTCTCTCTCTCTCTCTCTCTCTCTCTCTCTCTCTCTCTCTCCCTCCCTCCTATCATCCTTCATTCTCAACATGTCCATACTATTTCAACACAGAGCTCTGCCTGTCCTGCTTAGTCTCTCATAACACCTGTTTCTCTCACTTTCTCATTTCTGGCTCTGCTCATCCACATTACTCCATACATACTCCTTGGACATCTCATCTTTGTTACATTCAATCTCTTCTTGTCAGCTACTCCCATATTCCAAATTTCAGCATCATACAGTGCAGTAGGTACTACTATTCCTTCATAGAATATTCTCTTTACATTCATTCCAAGTGTCCTACTCTCAAAACAGCCTGTTCATACCTCCCAAAAATTTTCCTGCTTACTTCACCCCAATCTCTAATCTCAGTCTCTACTCCTCCATCAATAATAATAATAGTAGACACGAATGTGAATGGTAATGGTAATGGGATTCACAACTGATGCTTTAATTAACCAATCAAACTACTCATTCAGATTTCAGCCTTCTTGAGTCTTGCACTCTTTAACTCACCTTCTCATTACTATTCTTACAACTCTGAATCATTAAAAGAAATTATTGCTCTGTATTAGAAGTCACAGGCCTTGAAAATGTGCATGTTTGGATGATCACTCACCTGCTGGACAATTATTCTCATCAGAGGAATCTGGGCATTGAAGAATACCATCACACCTAGCAGTCTGTAGAACACAGGAACCTTCATCACACTGGAACTCCTCAAAAGAACTGCAGTCTGTAGAAAGGGTGGAGACAATAGAGGAAAGACTAGCTACAGACTCTCTCTCTCTCTCTCTCTCTCTCTCTCTCTCTCTCTCTCTCTCTCTCTCTCTCTCTCTCTCTCTCTCTCTCTCTCTCTCTCTCTCTCTCTCTCTCTCTCTCTCTCTCTCCATATTTCACTTCACCACTCCTTTCATTGTCACTATTACCATTTATTTATTTTTGTTCTTAATTAAGGAAACGGACAATATTGTGCCATCTCCCCATCTCTCTATACCACAGCAGACTTATTGTGGGCATAGAGCTACTTGTTCAGGAGGTCCTCACATCTCTGCAGCTCGGTGGTGTGTGTGTGTGTGTGTGTGTGTGTGTGTGTGTGTGTGTGTGTGTGTGTGTGTGTGTTAGCTATTTGTGACATGGAAAGGGGACTATGTTCACACTATCCTGTCTATGTATCTACTAGTATCCAGTTTGTATGAACCACTTGCTCATCTAGATTATTCCAGGCTTCTATGCTTTTAAGGGGAAAGCTGTGCTTCTTAATGACTCTCCTATAAATGTTCCTCTTCAACTTTCTTCTGTGTTCTCTCATGTCCATTTTGTCTCTTGCACATACAAATCCTCAGGATCTAATTGTCCACTCCCTTCATCACTCTGGTAGCTGCTCTCTGGACTCTCCAATTTCCTCATACATTTTTCTCATGAGGTGAGCACACTCTTGGTACATATTTTTCAAGTATAGGACATGTAACTGTAACTATTATCTTCCTCATTATCTCTTCATCCAAATAAGTAAATGCTACTCTTACATTCCTTTAAAACTTGTGAGTTTCTCTGGATATTTTGTTTATATGTTTCTTTGGTAATAATAAGCTTTTTGAAAATATCACTCAAGATATCCTCTTCCTCTGTAACTTTGCTGATAATGGCAGTTCACATCTTGTAGTCATACGTATGTTGGTACATTTGTTGCTGCTGCTGCCAACCTTCATCCTTTTGCACTTTTCAAGGCTAAATTCCTATTGCTATCAACAACTTTATCTTCATATCCTCTCTAGATCCCCTTGTAGTACTTCACATCATTGTTTTTCACTTTCTTTAATAGTTTTGCATCATGTACAAGCTTGCTCATATAGCAAGTTACCTCCTTCAGCATGTGATTCATGTATATACTGCAAACATGACTGTTGCCAGAGCAGACCCCAAGGAAGCTTCATTTAATACTTTGCACCACCTTAATTTTTTTTTACATTTTATAACTGTCCTCTTTTCTCTGTTCTTTAAAAGTCTTTTAACCATTTTTGGAAACCATTCTTCACATTTCAATATTTTTTAAGACCATCCTTCACATCTGTGTTTTTGGAGACCATCCTTCACATCTCAGTGTTTTTGGAGACCATCCTTCACATCTCAGTGTTTTTGGAGACCATCCTTCACATCTCAGTGTTTTTGGAGACCATCCTTCACATCTCAGTGTTTTTGATTGACCAAATCAGTGTCTTATGAGGTATTTTATCAGTTCTCAATACATGTAGCCTGCCCAAGCTTTTTTTTCCTCAGTCAAGTGGAAAGCTAACATGTCCATAGCACACAATTTATTTTTTTCTGAAACTGAAATGACTGTTAAATTTTTGGTCTTTACCAAGTACTGTATCTATTTGTTCTCTACAACTCTGTTAAGATTTGGTCTTTACCAAGTACTGTATCTATTTGTTCTCCACAATTCTGTTAAAGTTTTGGTCTTTACCAAGTACTGTATCTATTTGTTCTTCACAACTCTGTTAAAGTTTTGGTCTTTACCAAGTACTGTATTTGTTCTTCACAATTCTGTTACAGATCTTCACAACAACATTTGTTAAGGATATTGGTTTATAATTAAGCAGATCTTCCCTATCACCTCTCATGTGTGTTGGTATGATATCTGCTCTTTTCCAATCATGAAACATTACCATCACTCAGTAATACAACATATTTTCTCTGCAAGCCGTTCACTGAATCTCCTTAAGATCAAATCCAATGTTCTATCCAGGCTTATGCTTCCCTCATATCCAGTTTCTTCATCATATTTCTTATTTCTTGTTCAGCTACCTGTATTTTGGTCAATACCTTAACTTTATTCCATATAATTCAGGTTTACAAACTTATTCTCTCTTGCAAAAACCTTTCACAAACCTTCACCTTTCTTTCCTCCCACAGTCCTGAATTCTTTCTCTGCCAGTCAAGTCAGACATTAGCATATCTCACCCTTCTAGGGTGCTGCACTCATCAACTCACTACCCTCCATTTTCATTACTATTTTCACAGCTCTGTTGTTCACAGAGAGAGACTGAAGTCTGCAGAGTTCACTGTGTGAGGAGTGTAGAAAGCTTTGGTACATTGAAGAGACAACAAACTTGTACATGTAAACTTTCAGCTTGACCTCTCTGAACCATTAAAAGAAATAATTGCTGTGTATTACAAGTCACAGGTCTTGAAAACTTGTATGTTTGGAGGATCACTCATCTGCTGGATAGTCTTTCTCATCTTGAGAATCTGGGCAGGTGCACAACACCTCTTGACTAACTCACTCACTCTGAGGTCAACCACATCATATATTTAATTTCATATTTTCTCGCCATTTCAAACTTCCCATATAAAACATGATGTCTTGTTGCACGTCATAATTTGAACTGGGATGTCAGCCTTCAAATAACAGTAAGTTTTACGTCAGTATGTACGTGTTAAATGAAGTAAAAAAAAAAAAAATAAATAAATAAATAAATAAATAAGATAAAAATATTTAAAAATAAAAAAAATAATGAGAAAAATTAATAGTAGCAGTAGTAGTAGTAGTAGTAGTAGTAATGGTGATGATAATAATAATAATAATAATAATAATAATAATAATAGTAATAATAATAATAATAATAATAATAATAATAAACATGAATGCAACAAGTTGATGGGATTCACACCTGATCCTTTCCTCTGCTAATCAAGTTAGATCTCATCAACTCACCTGGCCTCCTCCTTGGTTCTCTAGTGGTGGTAGTCGTGGAGGCGGTGGTTGATGTAATCACCACAATCAGAAGGAACAGGGAGGTGTAGGTTCTTGTTGCCTCCATGTCACACACAGGTGTCTGCTGTGTTGTAGCAGTGGAGGCTGGTAACTCTTGTCTCTCCGGCACTGGTAGTAGCAGCTGATGCTCCTGACGAGAAACAAAGAAACTCTACTCATATCTGTTTCTCACTCTCATATATCGATATCTATCTGTTGCGACACACACACACACACACACACACACACACAGACAGAACAGGTATGTGCTGAAGATTTGCATCTATCAGAAAATATCTTCATGACGGCAAAGAAAAAAAAAATATGTGGAGAAATTCAATGTTCCGATTACAACAATGGACCAGTGTATTTCATCGCCAGAGGAAGTGGAATGCGCAAACAATATACATCAATTTAAAGACAAGTTTGATTATTCTGAACAAAGAAAGGTCATTACGAGCCCAACCAAACCCTGTATAAATGCAAATGAGTAAATAAACTTACTTACATAGATGACGGACGGCGACCAGCACAACAGCGAAGGGTAGACTTGCGGCCTAGCCTGAATCTGTTCGTGATGTGCGCAGGGGCAATGTGACATTTTGATGAGTATCGTAGGATGTTTTATTCGAGCCTCACTCAGTGTCACAACGCATGACAGAACGGAAACACACACACACACACACATTCTTCCAAGGAATTCCCGGAGGTGTTTTCCTTCATATAGAGATGGTTGAACGAGGCTTCAGCATCATCAGTGGGAACACACCCACAAGAACCCGACTAGTAAAACTCGTAACTTTTGAAAGTAGTCCTCATTTGAACAAAACGTTACAATTAGTGGCTTTTGTGACAGAAGCATTTATTATGTGTAACACTAGCTGCTGGAAAGGTTTTGCTTCCCAGAACAGTTGATAATGGAGAGGTTGCTTGCTCTCAATATCCGTATTCATATTCAGGAACGAAAATGTCATATATATATATATATATATATATATATATATATATATATATATATATATATATATATATATATATATATATATATATATATATATATATATATATATATATAATTGTGTGTGCGTGTACTTAATCATTTATTTATTTTATGTTTGATACTGAAAATAAAGAAAAACACATGCATTATTTTGATATTTCGTACTGATAACAAAGGACACTTGTAGCAAATTAACGATTAGTCCCACAGTCGTGGGCTGCGGTAGAAGTCTGTAGGGGATGTGGTTGTGTATGTTTTAAGTCACCACAATTCAACTCTTGCCTAACAGTCAGGAAGCCAATTTGGGCATTTTGCAAACTTTAAATCATTTATTCAAATTATCTTTAAATGGAGTCCGATGTCTAAGAGGTATTATCTTCAGCTAACGCTATCTTTATACTTCATGTAAGTATCCAAGATATTTTCAACATGGAATATTTCGCCACGAAACTAAATGTGCAAAAGGAAAAGTCAAATGTTGAGAATTATGAGTACTTGTTAGCCGCGTCAGTTAGTTTAGCAGCAAATCACATTTTCATTCGTGACGGTGCATGGCGGTTCCTGTTGCGCAGTGTTGCTGCTCCTGCCGCCGCAACGCAGAGGTCAAATGACGTGAACTCTTCTGAAGAGTCACATTCTTCCTGCCATTCTAGAAGGCGAGGTGCTTTCCAGACCAAGCAGAGAAGTGAACTCTCTCTCACTGAAGGATGAAGCATATAAGCTGCTGATTAATGGTCTATTTTGTCATACCGAGTAGGTTATAACCATTCATGCGTGCTTCTCTCACGCTAAGTGCCACGTTTGATGCATATCAAATGATATTCTGAAACACTTTTGCGCCGCACCTCCTCTGCACATATTCAAAAGGCTTCACTTCAAATTTCATTTTTTACTGTGTTTTTATGGTGCTAGTGACAAACTAGCAAGATTTCTACATTATTAGTAGAAGAAACGCTCTTGGAAACCGGCCAATCATCTCTGTAGCTCTTGAAAGCAATCGTGGTGAGAGAGCAAAGTGTTTCTGAATACGGGCCCAGTCCGGTAATCTGCTCCCACAGGTGGGCTTTCAAGAACGGAAAAAATAATGAAAAAAAAAAAAAGTCATAATAAAAGCTTGAATATCGGCAAGAGACTTCTCCAATTTTGAATAATCCTTTTGGCCCTTCATCTTTAGGGACTGGCTCCTCACTGGGCTTATATATATATATATATATATATATATATATATATATATATATATATATATATATATATATATATATATATATATATATATATATATATATATATATATATATATATATATATATATATATATATATATATATATATATATATATATATATATATATATATATATATATATATATATATATATATATATATATATATATATATATATATATATATATATATATATATATATATATATATATATATATATATATATATTTTTTTTTTTTTTATTTATTTTTTTTTTCACCTTGGTGAGTACCCCTTTTAGCATGACCACGGTTTCTAACAGATTGTGAAGTGTAACGACTTAATAAGTGGCGGGAAGGTGGTGGTGGTGGTAGTAGTAGTAGTAGTAGTAGTGGTAGTAATAATAATAATAATAATAATAATAATAATAATAATAATAATAGTCTATTTGAATATATCACTCAGCGATGTGTGAATATCTAATCTCCTACGAGGGGCTTCCGTTGCGGCCGGAAGACATATCAAAGGACACACCGACACTGTTACAGCATATATATATATATATATATATATATATATATATATATATATATATATATATATTATTTTATTTTATTTATTTATTTTTTTTTTTTCACCTTGGTGAGTACCCCTTTTAGCATGACCACGGTTTCTAACAGATTGTAAAGTGTAACGACTTAATAAGTGGCGGGAAGGTGTCAAATCAAGAGGTTCCAGAAAACGTAGACAGAGTATGTAAAGATTACAGTACCAAAGATTCCTTCGGGGACATTTGAGAGTGTTGTAACAGTGTCGGAGTGTCCTTTGATATTTGTCTCCCGGCCGCAACGGAAGCCCCTCGTAGATTAGATATTCACACATCGCTGAGTGATATATTCAAATAGACCATTACTGTTATTACTATTGTTATTATTATTATTGTTATTATTATTATTATTATTATTATTATTATTATTATTATTATTATTATTATTATTATTATTATTATTATTATTATTACTACCACTACTACTACTACTACTACTACCACCACCACCACCGATAACGTTCGCTGGCAGACCTTGGTGTACGAAGGCACGGATATGAGTATCATCTTGGCCGCTACACCCCTAGCCCTCCCTCACCTCAGCGGATGTCGTCTTCACATGTCGGTGCACTGTCTTTCACAGCTGCACAAGATTTCTTTCATCACCAGTAACTACTCTTCAGATGCTGATTTTTTGTATTAAACTCTCTTAAGTAAATATCGTTTGAAACTGAAAAAAAAAAAAAAAATGAAATTAACCAAGAAGCTTAAATGCTGCAAGGAACCGTTACAACAGTGATTCTCAGCCAGGGGTAAATTTATACCCTTTGCGGTAAAAAAATAAAATAAAATAAAATAAAATAAATAAATAAAAAAAAAAATAAGTAGATAAAAAAATATATAAAAAAGTGTATAAGGGTAATAGCTGATGTACCTGATAATTAGATAATAATTAAATTACATTTCATTTTGTAAAATGAGAGAGAGAGAGAGAGAGAGAGAGAGAGAGAGAGAGAGAGAGAGAGAGAGAGAGAGAGAGAGAGAGAGAGAGAGAGAGAGAGAGAGAACATGCTAAGAACATGTAAGAGTGTATGTATAAGTGTGTGTGTGTGTGTGTGTGTGTGTGTGTGTAATTCACCAAGGTCTGACCACGAGTGGATCCATGTATGGAGTATGTTTCACATGTCTGGGGGTGTTCCACTCATACCGCTCTTCTAGACAGGGTGGAATCAAAAGCTTTTCGTCTCATCAACTCCTCTCCTCTAACTGACTGTCTTCAGCCTCTCTCTCATCACCACAATTTTGCATCTCTAGCTGTCTTCTACCGCTATTTTCATACTAACTGCTCCTCTGATCTTGCTAACTGCATGCCTCCCCTCCTCCCGCAGCACAAGACTCTTCTTTCTCTCACCCCTATTCTGTCCACCTCTCTAATGCAAGAGTTAATCAATATTCTCAATCATTTATCCCATTCTCTGGTAAACTCTGAAACTCCCTACCTGCTTCTGTATTTTCAGCTTCCTATGACTTGAATTCCTTCAAGAGGGAGGTTTCAAGACACTTATCCTTCAATTTTTGACTACCGCTTTGGACCCTTTTATGGGACTGGCATCTCTGTGGGTTTTTTTTTTTTTTCCTTGGCCGGTGTCCTTCCTACATAAAAAAAAAAGTCAAACGATTAATAATCGTGATGAAGAGGAGTAACGTAGCACTGGCTTTTTTTTTCAAGTTAGACCCTTTCAACCAAACGTTAGAAACTGTCACAAGTAGTAGTAGTAGTAGTAGTAGTAGTAGTAGTAGTAGTAGTAGTAGTAGTAGTAGTTGTTGTTGTTTTTATTGTCTTTCTTGTTGTTGCTGTTGTTGCTTTGTTATTTTTGGTGGTGGTCTTGTTTTTGTTTTATGTTGTTGAAGATATGGCAACTTAACTGCCAAAGTCTACGGCAATCACGTGCCTTGTTTCGCATACATAAGTGGAGCCTTGTTGGTCAAATGTCAAATGTCCCCACTCTACTGCTTATCCTCACTCCTGATGCTCTGGTGTCTTAAGAGTCTATCAACTGTTGACTTTATTGTAAGATTCTCAACATATCACAAGAAGGGACCTTAGTTGTTGGCGTGTGCTGTAGAATGGATGGGTGCTGTGAGTGTTGTGCTGATGGCAGGGAGGCACTACACACTCACACACACACACACACACCGCGTAGTGTAGTGTAGTAGTTAGCACGCTCGGCTCACAACCAAGAAGGCCCGGGTTCGAATCCCGGGCGCGGCGAGGCAAATGGGCGAATCTCTTAATGTGTAGCCCCTGTTCAGCTAGCAGCAAGTAGGTACGATATGTAATCCGAGGGGTTGTGACCTCGCTGCCCCGGTGTGTAGTGTGTGAGTGGTCTCAGTCCTGCCCAAAGATCGGTCACTATGAACTCTGAGCTCTGAGCTCTTTCTGCAGGGTAACGGCTGGCTGGGTGACCAGCAGGCAACCGTAGGTGAATGACACACACACACAAAGATACACACACAGTAGCAGCAACAGCAGAAACAATAGCAGCAGCAGTAGTGCGTAATGCAAAATCTCACAATCAGACATTTATATTCTCGATGAGAGTTGCGAGGCGGCTGTTAACATACGCGCCTGCGTACTGCCCAGGTGTTGAGAGAGAGAGAGAGAGAGAGAGAGAGATGGTGCATGTAGGTGTGCTGGAGTGATCTCTATTAGAAGCACCACCACTACCACCAGGTCCGGCGCAGAAGTGTTTCAGAATAATATGGTCCCTGCAGCAGGCGACGCGAGGTGGTTCATGCCTAGTGCTCTGAGGCTGAATGGCGGGGTGACAACCAAAACAGGGTTCCGGTGTTATGGTGGTGGTGGTGGTGTGGTTGTGGTAGTAGAGGTGGTAGCTGTTGCTGTTGTAGTAGTAATGATGGTGGTGGTAATAGTAGTAGTATCAGTAGTAGTAGTACTAGTAGTAGCAGCAGCAGCAGCAGCACTACCACCTTCCTTTGTTCAAATTTTCGCAAACGAGAGAGAGAGAGAGAGAGAGAGAGAGAGAGAGAGAGAGAGAGAGGAAGTGGGTTTGATGATAGTAACCACCACCAGTATTGCTACAATTGAGAATCCTCTATCCGAAATTTCAAAATCTGAGTTTTTTGAATGGTGTCATGACATGTCACAAATGGAAAATTCCACAGAGTATTCGGAAGGTTTATGCTTGATTTACTGCCACGGAAGGCATTGAGAAGGGATCAGTAGTTGTGAGACTGGAAGGAAGACTGGAAGATCAGAGACAGCCTTGATACAAGTGCACCAGCGCCTGGAACAGGAGCTGCCTTGCAGCTCACAAGCCTTTTCTTACCAAGAGAAAGAGGGCATAGCAACTCAGTTTTTACAAGGCACATGGCCTGTTAACTTGTATTCCTGCATCTGTTTTGCTTTTTCACCCAGAACCTTTCTTCCTATCAGGAGTGACGGCTATGCCCAGCACTAGTACAGCCTTGGCTGCCAGTGTGACGGCTGCCCACGATGTCATGAGGAGGATCAAATGGTGAGGCAGAGATATGGTAGGGTCTGTGTGTGTGTGTGTGTGTGTGAGAGAGAGAGAGAGAGAGAGAGAGAGAGAGAGAGAGAGAGACTGTGTGACTGAGAAAGGATAAGTGTTAGTCTTTGAGTATGAGAGAAGAGAGAGAGAGAGATTCTAATGCTATGTGTGAGAGAGAGAGAGAGAGGGAGAGAGAGAGACTTTGTAGGGAATGTATGTAAAATATGTAGCTTGTTCAAATCATTTCAAGTGAAATGTGTTGTGAAACACGAGTACAGAGTACCAGTGAATGGCCATTCTCACTGAGGCAGGCTGGAAGTATGTACTTTGTGTATCAAATTAATTTGTGTTGTAAGTGATTTTCAATATATGTGATTGGCATTTTGTTCATGAATAAGCAAACCTTGTGTGTGGGAGCTGGTGTCAATATACATATGTGTATTGCAGCATGTGAGTGGGTAAAATTATTTGTAGGCATTTATCTATCTGCAATAATTTTTTTCTTACTGGTTCTTGAGATATGAATATGAATTGTGTTTTCACTATTTTCTTCTTCTGTCATATTAAAATATTTTCATTATACCTTCAAAACTCAAGTAAGTTTTATCAACTTCAATATGAATGTAGGTGATTGCAGTGGCTCCAAGCCTTGGACAGACGAGTGTGAGGCAGGAGCAGTCCATCTGCCTGGAATGTTTTGAGCTCAGCACACAAGCTGCACAAGTCTGCTGAAGAATGCACCTCCCAATCCTGCATCTAAACTAACTTGAGGTACTTATTACACAGCATTTCTGTACTGCCCTGCTGTGTGTTATAACTGTTACTATTTAATTTACTTGTAGTGAATGGTTAAATTAAATTAATGACAAAATAGTTAATAAACAACAGATCCTCAGAATTCATTAATAATATTCAAAACCTTATTGAAGTTTACATGCATCTGTTACATTATAATAATGAACTTTCATTTCACTATATATTTGCTTGGAGATACTAGTCAGTAATCTCATAATTCTCACTACTATCAAACTTATAACCTATCTCCTCTAAGAAAACAAGAAAATAAGGGAAGCTGCAGGAAGCAGTCAGGGCTACACATGGCAGTCCCTGCATGAAACACACCTGCCTATTTCCACTTGTCATCCCCATCCATAAATTTGTCTGTTCTTTTAAACCTCCCTATTGACTGTGAACTATTCTAATAATCTACCACGCTATTTCAGGACTCTCTTTAAATCTAACTTCATCAAGCTTAAATAAAAATAAAAAATCAGGAAAAAAAATCTTATCATTTTCTCCATACAAATAAATAATAACATTAATAATAATAATAGGAATGATAATGATCATAAAAAAATAATAATAGTAAAGTAATGATAATGATAAGTGATTAAATAATATATAATAAACCAACTCCTGCCTCCACTACAAACATGCTCAGTCTTTCACCTCTAGTGTACACACAATAATACATTTCTTTATATATGAATATTTCACCATATTTATAACAATTTTATGCAGTTCTTACTTACAGAATGGTCCTTTTTACAGATTATGTTGTGCTTAAGTGGCTTACAGCATGAAAGGAGACACAGCTCAGATCATCTCCCCCTGAGCCAAGATTCACAGCTGTTGAGTATGTTAGCTTTTGTGATGAGCAATGTGAACAAGTATTTCAATGTTTTTTTTTAGCATGCAAAAGATGTGATGGGAATAATGAGTATATCTGAACCCCAGCAAACACCATTGAGTAACGTAAACTGTTATTACTATCGAAGGTAATAATGAGCCTTGTTTTTAGCATGCAAAAGATGTGGTGGGAATAATGAGTGTATCTGAACACCAGCAAACACTATTGAGTAACTTGAACTGTTATTACTATCGATGAAGGTAATAATGAGCCTTGCCATGAGTTGAGTATTGAGATGAAAGAAAAAAATATTAAGTACTCAGTATTCTCAATTATCTCATCAGTAATTTCCGGATTTCGTATTTTTAATAGTTAAGAGATTTATTATGAGACATTATAAACCATTTCAATAGAGATTTATTATGAGACATTATAAACCATTTCAATAGCTCTCCTTCCAGTGTATCTAGAAACAAGTTATTTTCTTGTAGTTATTTCTCTGTGAGCCAATGATGTCTGAATGTACAAACAGTTTCTAGGGACATCACGCTGCTCAATTCTTCTTGCTCCAGGCTGACTTACCTTTTGCCACTAAGTGTCTGAGTATGGAATAGTTTCTAGGGACATCACACTGCTCAACTCTTCTTGCTCCATGCTGACTTGCATTTTTGTAGAGGCAGTTATTCTGATCCAACTGTTTTTGGGTCTAGGTTTTTCATAACCATTTTCAAGGTAGTGTTATGCTGCTCAATCTGTGGAATGCAGTATTCAAGAAAAAAATGAGTGGATAATGACTAGTTTACTGGTAGAAATACTTAGATCCATGAAGTGTGGGTCCAGTTTACCCTGATTAATTTGTTTACTGCTAGGAATGCTTAGATCCATGAAGTGTGAGTCAAGTCTACCACACTTGCTCATAGAAATTACACTATAGACAAGCCATTACTAAGACAGCTGAACAATCTGTAAGGTTACAAAAACTACAAGCCTACAGAAATAAAAGTTCATTATTATATAAAAACAAACAATACTGAGCTCCAACTTGTATATTACAATGCAGGTACGTACATAACACTTGACATGCCTCCTTGGCTCTATTCTTATAATGGAGTGTGTCCTGTCCTGTACAGCCACTGAAATAATGCTTCAGCACAAGTAATGTTTTTTTCATAAATTTTTCACTAGACATGCCAGTTTCATGCAACTTCAAGAGGGTCATGCCAGTTACCACTTTCATTTGTAAAACACACACACACACACACCTTCCTTATCCCGGCTCTACAAAATATACAAAATATTCTTAATCTCTGCTGCACATGTTTCAGCATTTTTCTCCCTAGGTGACATCATTGAGCACCTCACCATCCTTCAACCACACTAAATCATACAAACTTGCTATATTGACTTTTATACATCAGCCAATTATAAAGTTATAATTATCATACATTTTTTTCTTTTGCTGGATTCATCAATCACATCAATCTGAATAAATATAAAATTCTTAGCATGTGACAATATCAAGGAAAGAAAAGTCCATCATCTTATTTACATTCTTTCTCTTGATTAAACTAAAGAAATTTGTTCTATTCTACTACATCCTATCCTGCCCTCCTTATTTATACACCCCCACCCTACTCCCCATTCCCTATCCCAAATATCCCTCCCATCCCATCCCCCCCCCCTCATAATCCATCTTAGCCATAGGAAGAAACCCCAGTGCCTAGGGACTTCATTAATGTGTAGCAGTCCTGAAGGCGCCGCTTATCCCCAATCTTCTCCAGGGTCTTAGCAGCCTCAGCCAGCATGCCGGCACGCTCCCCTGGCGAGGAGAGCAGCTGTGAGGGGAGATGTCTGCAGGCCAGCATGAGGGCAGTGGCATGCTCTCTCTCTCCACTGAATCTCTCTGGATTCTTATCTGGTTTGGGAAGATAGTGACTATTATTACACAGAACTTCCAAACTGAACATAGGGTTTAAGCAAGATGCTCCTTTAAGAAGTGGTGTCAGCTCAAATTCACACCAGTCAAGGAATCAGTCTAGCTTATACAAAATTATAAATAAGGTGAAACAAAAATTAACATTCAGAGTATGGGTATTCCTGGCATGGTGAAGTTTGAGATGGTGGAAAACAATAAAGGATGTTAATGCTAAGAATATGTAAGCCTTGAGGAAAAGCTCACCCTTGCCACAGATGACAGAAGGTCGACTGTAGCGGTGTCGAAGAGAGCGGTCGAGCAGCTGCTGTGTCCTGGCTGGTGAGGCACCAGCCATCATCCTCAGTGTGGCCTCGTGCAGGAACACTCTGGCCACCACACCCTGGAAGCCACATGATCAATATTTTGGAAGACTATCCCTGTTCAACTAACACCATCACCCCTTATAATGGACATCCCATACACAACATAACATACAGAGGGACCTCAGTTGATGATCTCGATCTATGGTGTTTCGTGGTTACGTCGCCACATGGCGCTATACGAGCCTATGCAAGGAAGATCGTTTTGTTTACATTTGCCGGTTATATGATGGTAAATGTAAACAAAAGTCTCTCTGTCTCAGTGTGTAGAGAGAGAGAGAGAGAGAGAGAGAGAGAGAGAGAGAGAGAGAGAGAGAGAGAGAGAGAGAGAGAGAGAGAGAGAGAGAGAGAGAGAGAGAGAGAGAGAGAGAGAGATCCTAAATAGAATGAGAATGAAATTGGATAGGAGTCTGTGCAATGACTGCACTAGACACAGTAATTATTAGATACGTTTTTGAAGAAGTGTCTAATGTGCTGGCGTAAATCGGGTTACGTTGCACAATAGTAACGGAACTCCATCATAAGTCAAGGACCCCCAGGACATGACTGCATCTATTAAAATGTACACATATTACAAGAAAATCTATTAAGAACAAGACTTCACTGTATCATGTACTCACAGGAAGGTAATGAACCAGCTTGCGAAGGAGTGCCAGGTCGTGCTGGAAGCCCTGCAACACATGTGGTGGTGCCACAGTGAGTGTGTCACAGTCTCGCACCACCTCCCCTTCCCAGGCCACTGTCCGCACTCCAAGCAGCCAGTCCACCACAATTAGCTGCACACTCTGTGGAGCAAAAGAATATTGTCACCAAAAACAATTTTTTATCTAATCTCCCATCATTTCACAATTCTTTCCTTCCCTTATTAAATACACTACGGTCTCTGTACAAGTGTACTTCATGAAAATCCACATACTCCAGCGCTGCTTTGGCTACCTGTTGAGGGCTGCAATGCAGGAGCACTGCAGAGTTTAATTCCTGCAATGCAACGACAATGCATCCTCAACAGGCGCTGACATGGTCCTCATGGCACCAATAAGCCTGTATTGAGAGAAAATGATGAGTGACCTAAGGCAGTGTGGGCTCGCTCACCTGAACCATGGAGTGTGGATGCTTGTATGAAGCCTGGTGGATGGAGTCGCTGAGAGCAGCCCCAGAGCGATCACACAGACGCAGCACAACAGACAAAGAGCCGTGGCCCAGCTGACGCCTTGCCCTGAGGAGAGGAGAGGCATTTTCTTGTTCAGTACCAATACCTTACTATACTAAGCCTTATAATCATGCCAACAGAGAGACAGCCACCAATCACAAGATCTCAAGGGACTCACCTAACAGCATAGAGAACAGCTGTGGGAAGGGGATCTTCTGAGGTCCTGAGGTACTCTGGAGTGTTCTCCAAGGTGGAGAAGAGGGTCTCAGCCAGATCATCTTCACCTAAGAGCCAGTGGGCAATCACTCCTAACAAGGAACTCCACCAACTGCAAACCTAAGAGGATAAAAAGAGAGGTGAGCCAGTGGGCAATCACTCCTAACAAGGAACTCCACCAACTGCAAACCTAAGAGGATAAAAAGAGAGGTGAGCCAGTGGGCAATCACTCCTAACAAGGAACTCCACCAACTGCAAACCTAAGAGGATAAAAAGAGAGTTCATTATGGTCATGTTGCTTCATGGTAAAAACTGATGGTAAGCTTTGAAGACTTAAATTCCAACATCTGTTATCTTTATCCTCACAGCTGGTCACCTCTTCCCCAGTATTCTTCTTTCCATACTATGAACCCACACACTTATCCCTATTCATTACTACCAACAGCCAAAACTCATTTCTTTAAACTATGCTGGCATCCTTGAGCTGAAATTCACATATTTTTAGCTCATTCCATGTCCTCACCTCATCCCTTGAAGCTGCATGAAGGGCAGCACCTGGGGGTGCAGTGAAGGTGTGCTGGAGGGTGTGAAGATAGCGCAGCACATCTGGGGTAGTGGTGCGAGAGTGGGAGCCACCCTCCTCATGACCGTCCTCTGCCTTGTTACCAGGGTTCACCAGTGTGGTGATGGCACATTCCAGTAGGTGCTCTCTTTAGGGGAACAGAAGGAATCAGCAGAGAGAGAGAGAGAGAGAGAGAGAGAGAATCTATACTAGAAGGAAGTTCCATACAAGATAGGAAGTTTATATGGGAAGACCTACTGATCTGCAATGATTACATCTGCTGAAGCATTATATTTTAATTTACTATGTGATATGGGCAACCTGGTCACACCTATGAGTGGATACCTACAAGCAATTAAGAGCTTTATGCCAGTCATCCCTCACACAAGACATCAAACAGGAAATGTCAAAGCAAATATTAATCAAATATGATAAAGTGAACAGAACTCATACAAGAGCAAGACTGCTACTGACCTGTACAGCAGGAGGAGATAAGCCAGAGGGTCTGCCTTATCTGTAAGCCGGGTAAACATTGACTGACGATCTGCATTGTAAGACCACTTGTGGGATGCAAAGAACCTGCGGCCAGAGGGAGTGAAGAGCCATGCCAAGGTTGGGGGAGGGGTAGAGCGGCCAGCCAAGCCCAGCAAGACCCGGGCCAGCAGGCGGCACGGCTCAGGCAGGCTCTCCTTCACTCGCAGGGCACACATCACCAACATCTCTGCCATGTCTCCTCCTACACCATCACAGCAATGTCTTATTAGTTCAAATTAAATTTAGATAAGGAACTGCTGACACTTCCCTCTCACAAGCTGGCATTTTTTTTTTTTTTTTTTTTTATGTAGGAAGGATACTGGCCAAGGGCAACAAAAATCTAATAAAAAAAATGCCCACTGAAATGCCAGTCCCATAAAAGGGTCAAAGCAGTGGTCAAAAATTGGTGGATAAGTGTCTTGAAACCTCCCTCTTGAAGGAATTCAAGTCATAGGAAGGTGGAAATACAGAAGAAGGCAGGGAGTTCCAGAGTTTACCAGAGAAAGGGATGAATGATTGAGAATACTGGTTAACTCTTGCGTTAGAGAGGTGGACAGAATAGGGGTGAGAGAAAGAAGAAAGTCTTGTGCAGCGAGGCCGCGGAAGGAGGGGAGGCATGCAGTTAGCAAGATCAGAAGAGCAGTTGGCATGAAAATAGCGGTAGAAGACAGCTAGATATGCAACATTGCGGCGGTGAGAGAGGGGCTGAAGACAGTCAGTTAGAGGAGAGGAGTTGATGAGACGAAAAGCTTTTGATTCCACCCTGTCTAGAAGAGCAGTGGCATGGCAAGGTCTCCACTTGACCAGTTCACAAATTGCACATCCCACTCCCACTCTACCATCCTCTTGTGTATTTGATAGCAAGGTACATGATAACAGATAACCATGTTTTTTCTTCCAAACTCTCACCCAGAAAGCACTTCATAAAGATTTTTCCAGCTATCACATCACAGATCCCCAATAAAACTAAATGTTAGAAATGGGAACAATAATCATGATCCTGGGCTGTAAACAAAAGATTAACTGTACCTGGCTTTTTACCTTAGTGTGTTTGTCATCTCCCTAAATACTTACCTCCAATGGGACCACTTTCTCCCAGGTTGATAGAGGTAATGGCCAGGTAGAGGCCCAGCAGGTGAGAGGTGTCTGAGGTGTGTCCCATGAGGTGCAGCTGGTGCAGTCGGTGGTACAAGCGCGCACACTCACAAACATTCCCTCGTACATCCTCCCTCACGCACCTGTAGAGAAAGCTAGCATAATCAGCCCTTAGAAAACAATAAGATCCCAAAACATTTTAGAACAGGCATTTTACTTCATTATGAGTGTTTCTGCATGTTTAATAATAACAACAATCAAACAGCAATGAGGGAGTCTTTTTATATACCACGTCTAATTATTACATAAGAAGATGACAGAAATGTAACAAAATACTTTTTGTATTTTGGAATAAAGTTTTGTTTCCCAACAACTAAAACCCAAGGTGACACTCACGGCTGGAGGAAGAGGCCGCCAGCATACTTGGCCAGCCAGCGACCCAGGTAGAGGCGCTGCAGGAGTTGCCGTGTCACTTGCCACAGCACAGACAGAACCTTCTCTGGCCAGGTGGTGGGCAGCGGGCGTCCGATAGATTGCAAAGCCTGGGAGTACTGCTGGCTGGCGCTAGTGTACTGCCCCTGTGAGGAAAACAAGAATGAGGTCTCACAGCCATAATGAAGGTCTGGCCCATACAATTTCATACAGAATGTGTGGGCTGTATTCTTAGAGTATGTGTTTGCAAGGAAAGCAGCCATGTGGATACATAACTTACACTAATAAATACAACTACAACCAAACAGACCCAGTTTATATATACCTTAGTACTGAAACAAAGTCATCAATGTATATTACTGTCTTCCATGTCTGCCATATTATGCATGTTGGCACTGCTGACATAATGTATGGTATGATAATGAAATCACCACCACCAACCCCTCACCTTAGACAAGTCCTGGTCAGCCTGCTTGCAGTGGCGCCAGAACTCGTCAGCAGCCTGGGAGCGGCGCCTCACCACCGGCTCCCCATACACAAACACTCGCACCAGCAGCACCGCCACAACAGCCAGGTTGACCAACCACACAGCAGCAGATGACCACAGCTGACTGAACCCATCTGTGGGGACAAGTACAGTTTAGTGACATGATAATGGAGTTTCTCTTCACACTGTGCCCTAAAAGATCTGTTTTGAAAGTGGTCAGCATTGCCAGTTCTGAAAGTTGCTGGTAACGGTTTAGGGCCTCCTGGACCAGTCAGAGGAGCCTGTGGCAAAACAAGGCTAGGCTGATGGATCAATACACTCAATTCAAGAGTGCAAAATGGCCACAAGGAACAAGAATATGGGCTTCTGAGTTCCTAAAAGTTTATTATACATTATGTTGCAGACATCCTGGAAAATGTTGACGTATGAAGATAAATACATACATGAATTAAAAAACCATGGGGCAGAACATGAACTGACAGCACCCTGAGTCACAGGCACACCAGAAGGAATAGGTGATCAAACAGATTTGCAGTCAACACTCATTAAGATTACAGTTACCACAACACATGAAGAAAGATAGGGCATCTTTGACCTGCAATGGACTTGTAAATGTTGATACTCATGATGATCAATAAAGTTTCAAATGAAGCTAGAAAGTTAGAAGTTATGCAAAAACCAAAAACCAAATAATAGTGATTCTGCCTAACTTCCTTAAAAAGAATGAATGAAAAGCTTGTAAACACACACACCTCCTGCTTGGGACTGCTCCTCCAGTATAGTACGGCCAGGCACATCTCCCACAGCAGGGCGAGCAGGGGCTGGGCTGAGTGAGGCCAGAGGGTTGAAGGCCAGCACCGTCAGCACCATGACACACAGCATCATGCGAGAACCTTCTGCCATTGATGGAGCTTGAGCCACAAAGTAAGGTGGACTGCTGCTTGGGGATGGAAGCTCCTGTGGGTGAGGACAAGAACAAGAAGCCTTTAGAGCACAGACAAAGATATGATCCGCCAACACCAGCATTTCACATCTAAGAGTGTCTCATCTCACACAACCAATGAAAACAAAATGCAAGATAAATTTACATGATCAATATCAAACTAAAGATACTGCAAGCCTCAAAGACACTGTAGCCCCACAAGCAATACCTCTTCCTTCACCTCTGTCTTGGAATGTGGTGAGGGTGGCAGGGAGGAGTCTGAGAGCGGAGAGTGGGCGGGTGAAGAGCTGTCAGAGGGTGGAGGAGTGTAGGGGCCCACCAGTAGGTCCGTAATTTTCTGGTTGCCATCCCGCATCCTGTAGGCATTGAGCTCAGCCCGCAGCCGCCTGTTCTGCCCCCGGAGGTTGTGTATGTGGTCGATGGCCTTCTTCAGGATCTGGGACTTATGAAGCTATGGAGAAGAGACACAGGTTGGTTCCTATTACAATCCATCACAACAAATACTTGCTGTAAGTGAAGCCCATTCTCACAATGTTTCTGGATGAATATTAATAATTCACTTTCCTAAGCAGGGCAACAACTACTGCCAGCTGATATCATTTCTGAATCATCCATCACCTCAAAGAACACACTGACAGTTAAATGAAGAAAGTTCATGTTCACATTCTATGAACTAAAAGACTCTGGGCTTGATAATCCCTCCTGTAGATATTCAGGAAAAGAATGCTACACTTAGCCAGGGACTCACCTTGGCCTCCTCCCCAGCCACCAGGTTCTTCAGTTCAATAATTTTGTCGTTGATGGAACAACGGTAACGTTTCTCAATGGCATTGTGAGAGTTCCTCTTCTCCCCTTTCTGTGGCACCCCTTGAGTGGCCAGCTTGACGGCAGGGCTCACAACCCTGGCCAAGGGCAGACGGTCATGCTCCAGCACCACTGGGATGCCTGTCACCACATCCAGACCCTGGATGGTGGTGAGTGCCGGGGCAGTCTTGTACACCAGTGTGTGGGGCACTGCCAGACACCCACCACTGCTATTAGTGGTGATGGTTTCTGTTTTGGGCAACACCAGCTGCTGCACAAGTGTTGGCTGCTGCTGCACCAGCTGGGTGACGGTGGTGACGGCCCGTTTGGCTGGAGCCAACGCTGCCACCTGCTGCACTGCCATACCCTGAGATGTCACATGTGCCACTGGGTTAGCCTGAGGTGCTACAGTCACCTGGGGGTGGGCCAGCAGGTGGTGCAGCTGTGGGGCAGCAGTGGGGGACACACTCACAACTGGAGCCTCCACTCGTGGTGCCGGTGCCACATGTGCCACCTGCCTCACTGGGGGAGTGCCCACCACGGACAGATGTTGGGGCACATTGGCTTTGGTCTCAGTGGGTGTCTGACTCACCTGGGAAATCAGAAGAAATTAGATGACAAGTGACAAATACATGAGTCCAGTGTATCACCTGCAATCTGATATACTAACAGGTGAGCTACATATGTCAACCTGACAGCTCTAAAAACATGGAATGACATCTGGTCACTTGTCCTCATCACTTACTGGACAGGTGTTTGTGTTTATGAAGGTGGAAGGGCTAATGGTGCGTGGCAAAGAGTGTGCTGAAGCTACACCAGTGCCCGGGGTGATGGGGCCGCCCAGCATTTCCCCAACCCCCAGGTCCAGCCCCAAATCCTTGATATCGTGCAAGTCCAAATCATCCTTTATTTCATCAAGATCCAAATCAGGCCAGTTGATGTGATTCAGCAAGTCTGTAATGCAAGGAGAGTTTTAGTTATCCATTCTCACCCACACCATCCTATTACATGGGCACACAGTAAAGCATTAAAGACACTGGACTAAAGATTAAACCAAAGAGATAAATGTAGCTGTGTATCTGCTGCTGCTGCTATTACTGACTTCCAATGAGTGATCAAGGTTTCAAAACACTAACTATTCCAAATAATGAGCTCTCAAACATGAGGATAGTCATACCTACAAGTTTTTGTTCTATATAACTACAAATATAATAATAATAATAATAATAATAATAATAATAATAATAATAATAATAATAATATAAAATTGTGCATATTTGATAATGTTGCAATAAATAATACACACACAAACACACGTTGTTAATAATTAATTACATAATATAAAATTTCTTATGTTGTAATATAATAATCAAATACTATAGTACAAATAATTTCACTGACTAATTCCAATTAAGTTATATATATATATATACATATATATATATATATATATATATATATATATATATATATATATATATATATATATATATATTCTGCAACTGCAACAGTCAGTGATACCCACAACTAGAACTGTGCAGCACTGCCTCCCTGCCTCGCCCACTTGGCATCTATAGTCTTTACTTATAATAACCATCCACGACCTTCCCCTTGTCCAAGCTGACGTTTCTTTCCTTAACCTTATCGATACCCGGCTATAAATACACCCACTGCCACGCTTGCAAGGTCGCTCACGCCACTCTGCAACACTGTTCGCTGCCCAACCTGCAGTACCCACACGCCCGCTTCCCCCGTCACTGCCTCTCCTCTAACCTTCACTTATCATCTTTAATTTTTAACTCATTGCTAAAGATTTTGGGCGGCGCTCGGGACAGACAACACTCGTGAAGATTTTTTCTGCTGAGGACCCATCGAGAAAAGCATCGGGTATTATTAACAAAACTGTGAAGTTATATAAACTTTCCAGCAGGTGTGACTCAGTGAGGTACACGTCAGGTAAACAAGACAAGGCAGGTGTCAATCAAGTCCGCCATGTGACTAATGAACACAAAAACATACCGAAACTTATCAGAGCGAAGATACCAATTCATTAGCCTCATAATTACCGACCCACGTCTTGCCGATAATTGTCCTGATAAACCAGGTGTCAAAATGAAAGGTAAATAAACACACAGAGTCAAGTCACGTTTCCAACTTCCTCACGTACCTAATACCCTCGTGACTCCTGACCCCGAGCCTTTGTATAAGTGACAGCAGCGTGGACTCACACACCCAAGGGTACTCACCGTCCTCCACCAGGTCGTCGGGAATCACCACATCATCCTCCATCGCAACCCGAGCGGATGGTAGCGAATGCAGTGCTATGCTCTTCCTTCTCCACACTGAGACTGACTGTGGCGCGATATTGCCTCATACGCTTAGCCAATCACCACACACGCCTTACCCAGTTCGCACCAATGACAGAGCCGCCTCACCAGCCTCCCGCCAATCCCAGCCCCGCCTCACCATCACGCCATATGACATCACACTGACGTCCACCAAAACAAGGAGACCGGAGATGCCAGGCGCACGATGACTAACACCACCACGGAGACACAGGAGTGTCAGGTGCATTCATAATCTATAGGCGTGGTAATCAACTCGTGGTAGTGATACAGGGAATGATGAAGGAAAGGGAGGAAAGTAATGGTAGGATGCACAAAGCGAGCGAGAGATCACGTGAGAGGTCTCGTAGCATATGTATCGCACCACATCATGTTAGTACTTTAAATATCAATACATGAATTGTAAATACCTGCTGATATATGCAGACAAGTTAGGGTTATGGTAATGTATCAGTGAGGGACCTAAATGTTCCTATCAGGGTTGCAGTTTAATCGTCATCCCTTCTCGCTCTTTGTTCTGCTGCTCTCAAAGGTTCGATATGCAGTTGTGTGTGTGTGTGTGTGTGTGTTTCATCATCTATATGTTCATCAATAATTATTTGCTTGATTTAGTCTTTGATAATGCACAAATGTGCATTATATTACCTGCATAAATATGCAAACACATGAATGAATGAGTGGATAAAAAGAAAAGAAGAATGCAGTTCCGGTACTTTTTTTTTTATTGTACGAAGCCTGCAACGCACGTGAATCAAATACAGGGTTTCTTGGTTTTCGCATCTTAAAATCCAATGATTCAAGCACAATAATAGCAATAGATTACGTAACAAACCTTAAATATTGCAACATGTGTGATCTGAAGGAAATAAGTGAGTAGGATAAACTTGACTGTAGCATATAATATATATATATATATATATATATATATATATATATATATATATATATATATATATATATATATATATATATATATATATATATATATATATATATATATATATATATATATATATATATATATATATATATATATATATATATATATATATATATACATGGCTTGGTGAACCGATCTATTAAGTACAGACGGTTAACCAATAATTCATTCATTCCTGGTCAGCAAGCCATCAACAAGCTCCGGCGTACAGTACCTTTTACCTGGACAGAGCTGACTCGTGCACTGCCTTACCTGAGTGACCTTTCCCCGAAGGCCATGCTTTTACAAACAACCACATACAGAAACGTATACGAGTACCTGACATCTGCAGCTGCTCATTACTGCTGATTCCGACTTTTTGAAAATAAAGCAGTTGACTTTCGGATTATCTAGAGTACTTAGAACAGTTTCTACTTACTCGCTATAATACCTCAGTCACCCTTCCCCGGACGAAATATATAGATAACTTCCAGGGTATTTACCAAGAACAGCCTGGCAGGACTTACCTCCTGTACCGTTGCGGGAGGAATGAATTCAAGGACGAGTGACTGGGACGAGTATAACTACGGCGATCAAGGACTATGCTGCATCACTCCACATGTCCCCCATCTCCTCTTTCCACACCCCCCCTCCCTCTTGTCCTTAGTGACCTCGACCCTCGCACCGCATCTCCCTAGCTACAGTAAAAATACCCTATGCAGCAGTAGATTAGTTATTACTCTTCTACGGATCAAAAGTATTGGCCTACCTAGCAACAGCAGCAACAGTAATGGTTGTGATGGTAGCAGGAGGCATTGCTGGTGATGGTAGTTGTTATTGCACTGCCTTGTTTATTTTTTATCTACCAAAACATATTGGTGGTTGCATCGCAGCAGCATCGGTAAAAGACTAAAAAGTATATACAGCGATACTTGGGTTCCTACTAACAAGGTAACGTAATACGTACACGTAGTTACATATATGCGACTGATTTTTTTTTTTATTATTCATTAATTCATTCATATTACTTGTTACTGGTATTTAGTTGCATTTTATTTACTTGGTTGTTTATTTGTTTATTATTATTATTCATTTTCTTTTTGCACGTATCATACTACAGACTTTTCCTTGTTAACATTCAATTCCAGTTAAAGCTCTCCCCTCCACCACCGAGCCACCGATCTATGGGTGCTGAGAAAAAAATAAAATAAATAAATAAATAAATAAAAACGTAGATGAAGAAGCATGACGAGGAATGTGATTCTGCAAGAACATCAGGAACTACGGTAAGCGCAACATAATGCCTTCTCTTTACCACGTGATGTCAACTACCGGCCATGTTACTAAGTGGCGTTTACAAATCAACCTTCTGTTACGTAAAAGTACCTACCGGATCCAAGCACTACAGCATCATGAGGTATTATAGTGTTATTCCCGTTACCTTACTGGCGAGGTGTCGATGGGTAGGGTGAGGGAATGATGTGACTGTAGTCCTCCCAAGGGTCCTCCTCTGCCTCGCCTGGGTCCATCACTACTACAACGGCACCACTAATAGGTGAACACCGGCTCCTCGTCCTCATATAACTTTTTGATAACGTCCCAGTAGTCATACTCGCATCTCCAGTACACCCTTCACGTATGTGGATCTACCTCTGAACTAGACTGTTGTGTGTTCAAGTTCATTATTCATAGCAGTAGTTGATGAAACCGTATCTCATGTGTGATTGGCTGGCGAGGCTACCTTGGTCTATGATTGGTGGATGAGCTCCGCAGCTCCAAATGGCGCACTTGCTCCCAGACTACCAGAAAGGTGGGATTTATATATTAACCCCAATAATACGACCTTGAGGGCAAAGTAGCAGGAAGACCAAAGTTATTCACTATACCATTATAAACCTTTCATCTTTTTTTCTTAAAATGTTGGCAATGAAAAATTAATACATGGATAAAGTTAGCCACGAGGACCTGTTCTCATGTACAACAAGCGTACCTCGCGTGCACGGCGCCGGTACATCTCAGCTGGCAATGCTGTGAAATACGCAGAGGACCGGTTGTATTATTTCCGTGAGTAGGGACGCTCCCCTCAGGTGGTGCCTCGTGTGTGGGGGTGGCTCAGGCCCAAGAATGGCGTGCTAGGGGAAAGGGAACAAGGTGCCTTATTTATTTTTGTATACTCGAGGAAGTTACTGCTCGTTAAGATGCCAAGGATTGGTAGCGGAGTGCCACTCAACGGGCAATACCAGCCACACTCCCACGCATTTTCACACACACACACACACACACACACACACACACACACACACACCTTTAAATATCTAAGAAAAAGGCTTGTCAGTGCAAAGTATTTTTATTATTTTTGCAATATTAATTAATTCTTAGAACATTTTCCTGTTTCAATAAAGTTTATCACAAGAGGTGTTCTGCCAGGCAGGTGGCGCCAGGTGACCCACTCCCTGTGCCACCATCCCACTCCCTGTTCTGCCTACCCCCCTTGCCTCAAAGAAGTGGACCAGAAATTAGAGTTGCAAGAACAAAACTGAAAATCATTGTTCAGTAGCTCTGCCATGTGTTGTAATGCCCAACTCTCTGCTTCCCCTCAGCTGATGCAACACTGGGCTGCATCACATGAGAAGCACAACAAAACTTAGGGATAGTCCTTCTTTGACTAAATGACTGTGTGCCAGCTTTCTTTTTTGCTGAGAGAGAGAGAGAGAGAGAGAGAGAGAGAGAGAGAGAGAGTGTGTGTGTGTGTGTGTGTGTGTGTGTGTGTGTGGTAAGGAGAGGGGGTAACTGCCCAACAAATGCCAACAGCTGAAGGACAAATACAGTCATCTTCCCCGAGGTGCGCCCACAGGCTCCTGAGTGGGCCGGCACAAGTGGAGGGGAGGTGAGGGTGGCAAGTGGTGATACTCTCTGGCCAGCCAACTTCACCTGACCCACCCCACCTGGGCATGAGAGAGAGAGAGAGAGAGAGAGAGAGAGAGAGAGAGAGAGAGAGAGAGAGAGAGAGAGAGAGAGAGAGAGAGAGAGAGAGAGAGAGAGAGAGAGGGGGGGGGGGGATGACACAGGGGTGTATGATATGCTGGCTGTCTAACCGAGGAGGAGCACAGGGGTGTGGGTGGGCAGCGAAGGAGGAAAGGATGTCTTCCTGCCCTCTCTTCCTTCCTCCTTCCCCACCCCCTGCCCATACACATGCCCCCATGCCCACCTTACCCAGTTCTTACCACTATAATTATCATAACAACTCTGCATTATATACATCTCAGTTCAGCTCAAATAAGAATATACCTGCCATCAGATAATATTTTCAGTAGGCAAACAACATGATCAGCATATACAGTATACTAGCTCAGCCTGCCGCCCCCCTGCCCCCTGCCCACTCACAACACAAAAATAAATAATCACATTGGTGCACACTTTATGATCACACATTCAAGCTTCAAGCACAGGATGAAGCTGTCATGCTTTTGCACAAACTCTCTCTCTCTCTCTCTCTCTCTCTCTCTCTCTCTCTCTCTCTCTCTCTCTCTTTCTCTCACATATACATACACAGACAAATGCGCAAAGGCATGCATACATGCTTACATAATATATATATATATATATATATATATATATATATATATATATATATATATATATATATATATATATATATATATATATATATATATATATATATATGTGTGTGTGTTTTTTTTCTAAAGAACCCAAAATAACAAGCAATATATTGCATTATGAATACACAACTTTTTGTGGCTATTCTTTAGCTCATGACAAAATGAAACATTAATATGGAATATGTGCTTGAAGCCCAATACACACACACACACACACACACACACACACACACACACACACACACACACACACACACACACACACACACAACATGCGCGCACACACACACCATGCGCGCACACACACAACATGCGCGCGCGCACACACACACACACACACACACACACACACACACACACACACACACACACACACACACACACACACACACACACACACACACACACACACACACACAAAGCCAACAGTAGTAGTCAAGCCTGCCAGGTTGCTGAGGTAAGGTCAGCAGGGCCTTCCTGCTGAGTTGGTACGCTGGTAGTGACTTGCGCTCACTATCATTAAGTACACCGAGGGTGGAGCCAACACAAGGAACACTGTGGCGAGGCCTCCCCTCCACCACAACTAAAACACTTCTGGGGAAGTTTGTACTGCTTGTGGAAACTAACAGACGCATCACATGTGGACTAGTGAGGACTCAGAGACCTACAGGGGGGGGCAGCCCCACCAGGGGCCCGGCTGGGGCTGCCCCGGGAACCAGACACGGCTGTTCCTCCACCAACCGAACCTTTGACTTTATCAGAGAATATTTTCCTTCGGGACAATTAAAATCACGAGAATAAAGTTTGCATCCAGACTCTCTCGAGGGTGGCCGGGGTGCCCGGTGGCTGCCCGGGCGGGGAACAATGCACTTCATGGTGAGTGTGTGCTCTGTGATAACGCAGGATAAATATAAATAGTATTTTGTATAGCAATAGTTATGATCTAAGGACTTTACAACACTTATGTACACAACACCCCACGAGGCCCCAGGCTGGCCCCTGGGGCCCCACACCCGGGCCGGCTAAGGTGCCGTCCCAAGCGTGGCACCCCCCCGATGGGGTGGGGCGGGACCAGGGCACCCGCACACATTAGTTTGCTAGCCCGAGGAATTACTATGGCCGAGTGTCTGGCGCCTCCCCAGCCAGGAGCGGTGGCCCGGATCCCCCAGCCTTTTCTTCCTCTGCTCCAGCCCCCGCCCCACCACCACTACCCTCACTGACTGCAGCTCCATCCTCGCTCTTGTTGGGTTGCTCCTCTGACGGTGCCACGGCAGGAACACTTTCTCCCTCCCTGGTGGTGGCGGTGGACTCGGGACACTCACTGTCAGTGGGAAGGGCTGGGATGGGGGAGGGCCCCTCACTCTCTGGGTGCAGCCTAAGAGCCACCACCAAGTCATGCAGAATCTCTGTCTCCTTTTCCTCAATAAGTCTGAAGCGGTCGTTGAAGAGGATGAAGTGTGCGAAGATACAGTTGAGGTGTGCATGCAGGTTTAGCAGTACCACCTCGCGGAAGTGGCTGTGATACAGGTGTGCCAGAACGTGGAACAGCAGTCGCTGGATCTTCTTAACAATGGATTCAAATGATACTGGGAAGTCATTTTCTGCAAAGGAAACAGAAACATGGTCAGTCCGGAAGATGATGCTCAGGCAACAGCTGCACTTCCACACAGTTATAGAACACTCCTAGAATCAGGATGCATTCACATACACCCTAAGTAAGGAGTATAACACTTAACGCTAATCAAATCTGGACAGCAAAGGAGCATGTCTGCAGGCTCCAGCAGACCGAGATCAGGAATATTAGGAGGACATGAAGCACACCAATGAATGGGTCTGGGACTAGAGAACAGTGCAGCAGTGCGGGAGGTGAGTTTATTACTCTGATGATGACAACAGATAAATGTTAAGAGGATAAAATAGATTGGTAAGGTGAAAAGAGTTAGATCTGAATATAGTGGATTGTTTCAGAAGTAGACCCAAGGAAAGTGAATGAGTAGCTCAGTGATCTAAAGGAAGGCTGCCTGACTGCACAGCCTGGTAAGCTGCTGACAGGTGAAAGAGGGTGATATTTTATGTGTGTATGGAGTAATTCATGATGGTGATGATGATAACATACAAGTGACAACTGTTGCAACAGCTGTTGTCTGTTTTCTCCCCAACACACATCTATCTTGCTCCACAGGAAGCTGTTGATAACAGCACTTTCATACTCAAGGTTTCCTGTTGATCTCCTCAGCCTTAAACCAAAACTTTCCTAGCATACGCGAGTACAGTTTAGGTGAATTCATAATTGATCTCACATTTACATTCACATGAAAAACAAACAGCAACATATTTCTCCCTGACATTTCTCTGTCTTTGGTGATAACACACTACTACTAAATACTCACATATTTTCTCTACATTCTGAGCAACTCTATCGTTCACTCTGACTTTTATGGCACCATCTAGGACTGAACAACTGTCAAAGGCTTATCTATATTCTGCTGCATGTGCTGAGCTTTCATGAGTTTACACATCAAGAAAATTAATGACATAGGTAAAATGTATTTGGTATGATATTTAGTTTATTTCCTCATTTGATTTTAGTACACCAAAGATCAAGCCATAATGAGTGATTATGAATCATGAAACACTGCAAAGACAGTACAAATAAGGCAGAAAACAGTGATCATTCCTGTACTTCCCTTCCCATCTATACACAAAGCTCTCTCTCTCCCCCCCTCTCACACACCAACTCCTCTGTCTTACCAAACTTGGTGGGGAAGATGGACTCATCATTGATGGTCTTCTGGGTGAAGGTCATGACATAGTCAACATACTGAGGTGCAGCCACTCTTGTCTTCTTCCCTTTCTCATCAAACCAAAGATACTGGCGGGTGGCGGGACCTGTCATGTCTGGACAGCCACCCATGGTGCAGAACTCACACACCGTCCCATACACCAGGTTGATGTGCTGGAAGAAGTCGATTGCTGGAACACAAAGGAAGAAATTAGTGTGTGTGGTCAACTAAGCAAAAAGCTGTACATACAAATAGGACAGAGTGTCAGGCATACAGTGTTATAATACTTAAGATGGCAGAAAGTCACACTACTGTAATATTATGATTTTTGTAGAAATATGAAGATCTTGAAGCAGAAATAAATTTGGCATTTATTTTTCTTTCAAAAGTAAAATTCAGTCAATTAGTAAGCACACTCAGCAAGGTTATCAAAGTTCAGGGATAAGAATTTCAATGCACATATGGCATCATAATGAAAACTGTCCTTTTATATGTTTACAGTTGCTCATAGAAGAAATGTCATATGTTCCTAATACTTGGCTTAATTTTGCAACAGTACTTCTTGGAGACATTGTACAACGTTAAGATACATAAACAACAGTTGAGAATGTCTTATCTAGAATGCTTGCATATGTACAATCATTTCAACAAGTGGTCATACTCTCCAAAATATTAATGTTTCACCAGATTTTGTGACATTATTTCCTGCGACAAGTGTGTACCTCGGCATCAATGTGAAGAAAGGCACAATAAAGCACATCAAAGTGCCAGTTACTCTCAAGATAGTGAAGTAATGAGTGTTGTGTGACTTCTAGTAGCAATCAGCCCATCTGAGGCAGCACACAAGTAGGTTATGATTGCAAGCAAGGCATGAAAACAAAGGCCACAAAAATGTCAACCTCCCACTCATCAGAGTCTCCATTGTTCCAGGTCACAGTGTGCAGCCACCCACTATTCCTGCACCTTTTGTGGCCTTCCTCTGCTGCTTTCTTTAATGAGTTTTGGATTTCACTAGAATCATGTATTGCTGAAGGGTGGTGGCAGTGGTGACATCAATAATAAACTAACTCACTTTTTTCTAACTTTTTTTTATGTCCACAAACTTGCTGCTTCATTATTCTGAATTATAAATGTCTTAACAGCCACCATCTTTTTTTTTTTAATACAATACAAAAATCTGTGCTTCTGTTTATGATTATGATGGTGACTGGCAGGCATAATACTGTAATACTGAGCACCCATGACTAATACATTTACTTGTAGTAAGTGCATCCTTCACTGCCGTGCCAGGAAAAATAAGTGAGCAGAAAAAAAGAGAAGAAAATGAGGGAAAAAGGCAAGCATTCTAGGAAAACTTTCATCTGAATGCTTTATTTATTTTTTTGAGAATGTGTAGATCTTCCTTTGGTAATAAACTAATCAATACATAATACACAATAATCCTGGCAAGTGCTGGTGGTGTGGCAATCTAGTGTTGTGGCAGCGTGGTGGTGACGTGTGGTGGTGAGGTGTGGTGTTGTCCAATGTGACAGGCATAGTGAGGTGAGTGAGGCCAATGTGAGGCGTAGTGGTGTGGTGGTGAGATGTGGTGTTGTGGTGTTGTCCAATGTGACCGGGCAAGGTGAGGTGTGGTTGTCCAATATGACAGGGCAAGGTGAGATGTGATGGTGTGGGTGTGGTGAGGTGCAGTGTTGTGGTGTTGTCCAATGTGACAGGGCAAGGTGAGGTGTGGTGGTGTAGGTGTGAGGAGTGCAGCCAGGCAGGTACACACCAACACCTCGATTGTTGTTGTGTGCATGACCTTGCCTGTCTCATTCTGTGTGTGTGTGTGTGTGTGTGTGTGTGTGTGTGTGTGTGTGTGTCAGTTATCGAAGGTCAGTAGTTTATTATATAGCACATTGACAGCTGATGGTGCATATACAACTCCCTCACACACACACACACACACACACACACACACAGGCAACAGTTATCGCCGCTACATGCTGCAGTACAAACACAAGCCTCTTAGCGACGACACAAAAAGAGGAAAAAGAGAACAGGTTAACTTAAGACAATGAGTGTGTGCTCCGAACAGGTTTTTTCTTCAATAATTTAATCCCTCGTCTCGCTTACTAAACAACACATACAGACTGCGTACAGAGCAACACACACACACACACACACACACACAAGCCAAGTTATATAATACAGAATATTTCAAGCTGGACCCATCCCGGTAAAGGCCCATCAATACATGCCATCACGCCCACGGTCACCACCCATGCTTTGCTGCAGTCACGCCGCCCGGCACCGCAGCGGCAGACACCACGCCCCGCCCCTCTCCACCCCTGCCTCGCGCCACCAGGCAATGTACTGTTCACGAGGCGGCCAAACACAACCTATATTACGTTATGTTGAAGGCAATGTAATAACACTCCTCTAATTGGCTTCCCTCCAGGCAAGGCAAGGCTAGGGGCGAGGTGGTCACGGGCGTGTGGCCGCACCACCACCACCGGTTCGTTATCACGTTACTGGAAATCCCCACCCCGCGCTGCGCTCCTGCTCTACATATGTGCACTGGCCCCCATACACTCACGCTCCACACTCGCATACTTGGCATACAAAACACTGACTATTTTTTTTTTTTTTTTCACATCCGATGCCAAAATTTGAACGTCTTTTATACCCTGAGAAAATTATTTCATATCTGTCAACAAAATTTGAACGTCTTTTGCACACAAACAAAATTATTTCATATCTGATGTCGGAATATGAACGGCTTTTACATTGGTGTTGTGTGGGGGAATTACTGTATCGCCACCCACCAGGCGCTCTCAGCTGGCACCCCATCAAAGGCGGCACTACAAGGGGAACGTTTTCTTTGACGAATCTCTCTTCCTTACGCAAGCAGTCTGTCAGCAGGAGCAGATGAACGGAGCAGGCAGTGTAGGTGACGTTCGCACCCCGATGACACACGACATAATCATACCAGGGCATCATCAGGGTGTGGCGTACAAAGACTGCACAGTGCCGGCATCACCAGGCTATTGCAATAAGTGTTTCCCTCGCCACACTGCCTCGCTGCTCACTCACCAGGCCGGCCACCTCATAACACTACCTAAGACTGTTAGCTGCGGCTTTATCATTATATTAATATACTGCTGCTACTGCTCTCTCTCTCTCTCTCTCTCTCTCTCTCTCTCTCTCTCTCTCTCTCTCTCTCTCTAGTTTGGCATATTATGAAGGTGGAAAGTTTTACCCATACAAAAAATACACATGTACAGTATACGTGTGTGTGTGTGTGTGTGTGTGTGTTTAGTAAGGGTAAACTGTGTGGCGTGGGGTGTACAGAGCGGCAAGGTGTGTGTAGCACGAGGGAGTGAGGATGGTGTAGGTGCTGAGTGCTGGAAGGGTGCATAGGTGTCTCAGGATGCGGGTGTGTCTGGGGTGCCAGTGTGTGTGGGGGTGGGATGGGCGTGTCAGCACTCACTGTGGGAAGCGAGCCATTCCTCGTAGCCCAGGCCCGGTGGCAGCTCCACTAGTTGGCGAAGGTCGGTCTCAGGGATCTTTCTCTTCAGCACCGCCTCCTCCAGGTAAAGTTTGTGCTCCTGCTCCTGCGCCGCCGAGCACTCCCGATCCTTCTGGCGGCGCGCCTTCCTGCAAAACCATGCCATGTTACTCTCCACCGTCCAAGACAGACGGCGGCCAGTCCGCCACACATCACTGTGTCTATAAAGCCTGCATTACCTCTAAGACCTGTCATCATGCACGTGAACCATCCCAATCAGACATCCCATCCCACCACCACCACCCTCCATTGCAGCGCCCTCCCCCTCACCACCCCAGCCTGCCCACCTGGAGCACACCGCCGCCAGCAGCAGGTGCAGGGAGTGGGCCAGCAGTTTGACGAGGCCTTCCAGCCTGCCGGGAAGAACTAACGCCAGAGAGGACAGGGGGCCGCCGCACGGGCTGGCCACAGGCTCTGGGGCCGCAGGGTCATCCGCCATGCCTCTAGGGCACACCACACTGTCCTCGTAGTACCTGCTGAAGGCCGAAGCATCTACAGAGAGCGGGCGGTCAGCAGGCGCTGAGGCGGAGCGCGGCAAGGAAGGACGGTTTGGTGCCTCCTGCAGGCTGAGTAGCGCCGCCACCACCGACGGCCGCCGCGCCTGGGCTGCCCGAACCGCCTGAGCGGCTTCGGAAGGGGCGGCGGTCAGCCCCACGGGCAGCGACCAGGGCGAGTCCTGCGGCGGTGGCCACGGCGCCGGGGTGGGGCTGGACCACAACGGGGCCTTGTCCGCCCCGGGGTCCTGGGGCCCACAGGCAGAGTGCCAGCTGCTGCAGGAGGACTCAGAGCCCCAGGAGTCCCAGGAGCCCCAGGACGCCCCAGTCACCATGGCGGGGCACCCTGGGGCTGGGTGGTCCCCATCACCACACTCCAGCTGGCCTGGGGCGGCGCCCGTGGGATCACCCTGCCACCAAGTGGCACACACTGTTCTCGTCTCTAGGGCGCCGTCCCCTTAAGGGGAGCGTCCGGTCTGGAGACGAAAAAAAAATGAAAAATAATGACTTTTTGTGAAAAAAATATATGTGGTAGGTATACTTGTTGGCAGCAATCTCGTAAAGATTTAAGGGGAAATGCCCCATAGTTTCCCTTTAAATGGCATTTAAATGTCACGCAATCAACCACGTGCGTTTGTTTACATCAGCAGAGTAAGTTTTTCTTACCCAATACTACGAAAAAAACGCTAAAATCTGAACTTTTTTTTGCTTGGATACGATATGGCAACACTCAAGGCGAGTGTGTGTGTGTGTGATACTAGCTCCCAGCAAGGATCCTGCCTCCTCAGTGCTCACGTAGCTCTTGTCACGGGAGGTTGTTGCTCAGTCTCTCGCGACTTCTCCCACTCTCACAGCTACTAAGCGCGTTATTTCGCCACTACAAACTACAATCTACCTCCTGCCAACCATGCCACGGTTGTCTAAGAGAAAGCAGCAGAGCAGGGATGCCTGGGGCGTGAAGTTGGATACAGAAAGGGGAAAAATACCTCGCCTGGAGCCGCCAGTCGAGCCGCCAGTCACAGCAAGATGTGGTCACAGCAAGATGTGGTCACGGGCAAGCAAAACAAAGTTTTCTGGCTTGAAAAGACTCTCATTTGTTGCACAGTCAGCAATACTGGACCATAATTATGGTTACAGGAAAGCCTGTTTGCTGCCAGCATTGAATATCAATACGAAGGCGCTAAGAAGATCTCTCACAACAGAAGATGAAGAAAGAAAGAGGCACCACGAAGTCCAGATGAAGCCGAAAAGAAAGCAGAAAGAGAAAGCATCAGCAGAGTACGAACCTGGTGGCTTCTAAAAAACCTGGCAACAAAGAGAAGTGTGGGCAACTTTGACACCCCTTGCTTGACAAGATAATACATTGCCTTTTCGAAGGCAATGGGGGACCAGGAGCCTGATATACTTAGAAATACATCTGATTGTATCAATAGATTGATTATGATAAAAAAGAACTCATAATAAACCTGAAAAAGCTTCCTAGTGTATTATAACTGGATCGTAATCGATCAATAAACTTTATCGGCCCGTATCTCAAAACATAAGTTATCCCCCTTTAAAAGTTTTCACAGGAGTTAGTTTTAGCTTGATTTCAATGAAACAAAAACTAAAACACAGAAGAATACTTCTTCTTCAAAGTTACGTAGGCGTTTTTTTTATATAGGTCTCATGTAATTTTGTATTAATATTTTTTTGGTAAAAAAAAGGCGAAAGAAAGACAGATAAAGAAAAAATCATAAAACAAAACCAAAAGCCAAAATGAAAAATCTGCCTACGTAACTTTGTTAGGTATCATAACATCTCTAAGCCACAGAAAAATAAAGGTTGTGGGCCAATTAATAACGACGGTGAAAAGTTTTAAAATTTTCCTTGAAATTGGAATTGGGGGGGGTGGGGATGAGGGGGGGTGGGGGCAAGAAAGGGGATCAATGTCTAATATTGATATACATGTTGCCAATACTTCACAACATAAAAATCAGAGCGATTCATGCTTATTTAGCAGAGATACAGAAACACCCATCCAAACCGGACTCTCCCCTTAAGCACACAACTCCGGGATGAGTAGCGGGGCGGGGCGGGTCGAAATGCACCGGATGGAGCTGTGCTGTGCACGCGGCGGCAGCACTCACCACACTGACTCACTCACCCTCCCCGCCACCGCCCCGGCACACTGCCGCTCTGGCCCAGCCCACCCGTGCCTTCACGGTCACCACCACAACGCACTACCCCTCCCCTCTCCCCCACCACAGGGAAACACTTTCATTTCACTACACTAAAACTTTCACATGAACCAACGTGTACTACGTCTGCGTCTGGGAGGAGGAGGAGGAGGAGGAGGAGGAGGAGGAGGAGGAGGAGGAGGAGGAGGAGGAGGAGGAGGAGGAGGGAGACTTGCGTGCAGGATAAAAACCCACCTGTCTAAGAGAGGATACCTGGAGTCCCTACTTGTCCCCTCTCCGACACCCCACCACCACCACTACCGCCGCCGCCGCCACCACCGTGCTTCATCATCACTATCACCATCAAAAACATTGCCGCACTAATCAACTTGTGTATACAGTACGTGGCCTGCATGTAGATATGTATCCGGTGCCGTTAATTGTGTGTGTGTGTGTGTGTGTGTGTGAAAAGTGGCACACCTCCCGCCATTACTACCATAATTCCACCATCATCACCACTACTATCACCACCTTCCGTTCTGCCGCCGCTACCACCACCGCCGCCGCCACCACCACCACCACCACCAATGCAGGGTCAACCAAAATAACCTTAGCTAAAAAAACACACAATAATTCACGAAATTAATTACTAGGGGGTTTATAATGAGAGAGAGAGAGAGAGAGAGAGAGAGAGAGAGAGAGAGAGAGAGAGAGAGAGAGAGAGAGAGAGAGAGAGAGAGATGGGGCACATAGTGGGTCATGGTTAAAGAATTGCACCATTGAGAACAACTCCCACCTTCCCCGCCCCATCACCACTACCACCACCATCACCATCACCACCACCATCATCACCACCCCTACCACAACGACCATCATTTCCACCACCGCCACCACCACCACAACCCTGAAGCTACCACTACCATCATCTCTACCACCACCACCACCACCACCACCATGAGCCTCAAGCTACCACTACCATCATGACACCACCACCACCACCACCACTGCCACCACCACCATCACGACCACTGCAACACACACAACCACCACTAACTGAACAATATGTACTAACTTATTCAAAACTAAACTTACATTAGGTTAGATTAAGGTTAGGCTGGATTACGATAGGTTAGGTTAGGTAAAGTCAGGCTAGCTTAGGAAAGGTAGTGTTGAACTAGGCCTGTTTAGGTAAGGTAAGACAAGGTTAGGTAAGGTGTAGCAAGACTTATTTAGGTAACGTAAGATTAGGTACGCTAAGGAATGAGAAAGAAAGGAAAGGTGTGGAGAAGTAAGGTTAGGTATGTAAGGAAAGGAAAAGTAATTTAAAGTTAGGTTCGTTTAGGTAAAGTAAGATAAGGTAAGAACAGGTTAGTCTTGTTAAGGTTATAGAAGACTACGTAACTTTATCTGCCCAAAGTGTAGCCGGGGTGACAAGTCTTCATGTAATCCCCTTGATTCATAAGAACGTGAGGCGAGATACGAGAAGCCTACAGGCCTACACGTGGCACTCCATCTATGACACACACACACACACACACACACACACACACACACACACAGTACCTACACACACACACACACACACACAGTACCTACACACACAACAACAACCATCATACTTGCCCAGAAACTTGTACATCTCTAAAAGTTTCCTACCTACTCATCACTTACAACTTAATCTCAAATTCCCGCTGTCTTCCACTACCCTGTTCCCCTGGTGTTCTCTTGAGGCATCTACTGCTTCCAATAACACCCAGATAATAGTCTGTTGCAATTATCTAACACCGCATGTGACTAACCTTCTTTTAACGCTTTCCAATGCCTCCACTCACACACTGGTAATTGAGTTTTTTCCTGTTATCTACCTTCATATATTTTCAACGTAAACGTGAAATAGTACAGTTTTTTCCGGTTTAAAAGGCAATTTATCTAGTTTACTCTTAAGGCTTCCTCTTGGCTGCATTCATAAGCTCAGAACTCAGTCTATTACAATTATCTTGTTACGTCTGTTTAGTCTCCCGTTAAAACTTGCCACTGACATCACAAAGAAACTGATAATCGAGTCTATTCCATTTTTTTTTTTACTACGAAATGTTTCACCTAATCTTAAAGTTCCCTATTGACAGTACTACTACTATCACAACTCACCCTAGTCTAGTTATCTTACACCCTGTTTGTCTAATTAAGTCTCCCTATCTATCATCCCTTTTGTTTAACTTAAAGCTGAATATTGACAGCACTAGGAACATTTTCAACTCAGTCTCTTTTAGTCACCCACCACTGTATATCAATTTTCTCTTAAAGTTGACAATACTAGCAATATGTTTACCTCAGTTATCTACTACCATACGAGTATTTGTCTATTCTTTAAAAACCTTGCTATTGATAGTACTTGCCATGCCTAGTCAGTATAATGTTTGAAGATGACTTGAGGTAAAGATATCGCTAGTATTGTCAACTTAGAGAAAATTGATATAATGTTTGAAGATGACTGAGTTGAATTGGGGTAGATATCGCTAGTATTGTCAACTTTAAGAGAAAATTGATATAACTAGAAGACATTGAGTTAAAAGAGAAAATTGATATAACGGTGGATGAGTGGGAGAGAGTGAGTTAAGATATTGCTGGTCTGTCAATATTCAGCTGTGAGGGAAGGCTAGACAAGACAGGATGATGCAAAGGGAGTTTTGAAAGAAGATTAGACAAGGAGGGTGCAAGATGGCTGGGCTAGACTTGTAATATCAGTAGTGCTGCCAATATCCAGCTTCAAGGGAAGGTTAGACAGACATGATGATAGAGAGGGATTTAAAAGATTAGAAGAAAAAATTATATCTCAAAGTAGCTAATGACTAAGAGATGCGCCAGACAGCAGCAGTGAAAGGTTAATCAAAGCTCGCTAATCACACTACTTGCAAGGATATAAGTGTGCTCCATTTCTCTATTCTACACCAGTCATCACCAGTACACACTCACTCACTCACCTCAAGCCGCAACACTTCACCATTCCCACCATCACCACCAACACAATCCCCTCAGTATACAAAGCAATCATTTAAGCTCCCTCCCCTCCCCCTTCCTCCCCACCACCACCACCACCACCACCATTACTCCCAAACAGGCAAGTCTAACAATAGCAAAGAGAGAGAGAGAGAGAGAGAGAGAGAGAGAGAGAGGAGAGAGAGAGAGAGAGAGAGAGAGAGAGAGAGAGAGAGAGAGAGAGAGAGAGAGAGAGAGAGAGAGAGAGAGAGAGAGAGAGAGAGAGAGAGAGAGAGAGAGAGAGAGAGAGAGAGAGAGAGAGAGAGGCGGATGTCATTATTATTCACAACTTGCAAGTGAAAAGTGAAAGATACTGGGATAGGGAGGGAGGGAGGGAGGGAGGGAGGGAGGGAGGGAGGGAAGGAGGAAAGGAAGGAGGGAGAGGGAGGAGAGGAGGAACACAGTGGGGTAGGAACAGAGAGGGAGAAGGTTATAGTAGTAGTAGTAGTAGTAGTAGTAGTAGTAGTAGTAATAGTAGTAGTAGTAGTAGTAGTAGTAGTAGTAGTAGTAGTAGTAGTAGTAGTAGTAGTAGTAGTAGTTGTTGTTGTTGTTGTTGTTGTTGTTGTAGTAGTAGTAATAGCAATAGTAGTAGTAGGAGTAGTAGTAGTGAGAACCAGTTACGAGAAACGAGGAGGAGGAGGAGGAGGAGCCTGATAAAGTCAAGAAAACTAGAAAAAAAAATCAGGAAAATGAGGCAGACAGAGAGAGAGAGAGAGGAGAGAGAGAGAGAGAGAGAGAGGAGAGAGAGAGAGAGAGAGAGAGAGAGAGAGAGAGAGAGAGAGAGAGAGAGAGAACCAAACTCACAACACAACGAGGAGAAGTCAGGAAAGAGTCAGAAAGCAGCAAAAATCAGAGGAAGGGCGGCAGATCTTGCAAGAGGGGCACAGAATTATACATTTAAACACCACCAACCCTGCAATATCCACTCCTCCGCCCAGGGAACCCCATCAATTACTCCCCGTTACCTGTCGCTATTACACTGGGGAGCGGAGGCGGGGCGGAGATAGGGGGGCGGGACAGGAGTGGGCGGATCTAGGAGGGGATCAGAGGAGCGAGGGGCGGAGTAAGATGGGTAGGCGGGGGTATCACGGAATCCTGCAGAATAAAGACGTCTTCAGAATACCGCAATATCATCCAGGCAAGGCGGGGGGATGCGGCGGCGGCGGCGGCGGCGGCGGAAGGGTAAAGGAAATATAAGGAGTTTGTGGAGAAGGGTAAGAAGAGGAGTTTATGAGGGGTGAGGAGTGAGAGACTGAGGAAATGCAGGAAGTAATGGAGTTTGTAGGAGGAAGGAAAGGGAGTGTAAGGTTGGAGGAAAAGGGAGTGTAAGGTTGGAGGAAAAGGGAGTGGAAGGTTCAGGAAATGCGATAAGTTAAGGAGGAACTGGAAGGAAAGGGAGTTTCTACGAGGAGATTCTGGGAGGGAGGGAGGTATTGGAGGGACTGGAGTGCGAGAGAGGAGAGAAAAGGGAGGGAAACTGAAGAAAAAGCACGACAGGGAGTGAGGGAGGGAGTGTAGAGGGTAAGGGAGCGTGAAAGGGTGGATTTGCATCAGTTGAGGAATTGAGGAGTGACGAGGGAGGAAGGTGAGGAAATGAAAGAAATGAGGGAGGGAAAGGAGAAAATGTAATGAGAGTTATGGGGAAGTGAGGAGGAATGAAGGGAAGGAGAGGAGAGTACGTGTGTGTGTGTGTGTGTGTGTGTGTGTACGTGTGTGTGTGTGTGTGTGTGTGTGTGTGTGTGTGTGTGTGTGTGTGTGTGTGTGTGTGTGTGTGTGTGTGTGTGTGTGTGTGTGTGTGTGTGTGTGCAAGATCATCAGTAACAGTAAGTGGTAATGGAGGGAGTTTTACTTTACATTAGATGAATTTTAGATCAGGTAGTGTAGCTTATCATGAGTCGCGCAGAGCCAACAAGTCTGTTGCTGCTGAGGTAAGGTGGTCCTTTGTGAGGTGGTGGTAGTGGTGGTGGTGGTGGTGTTTTGGTGTTGTGAGAACCGAGGACGTGAACTAAATGCCTGCTGTTTCTTTCCCCCCCCCCCCCCCTCTCTCTCTCTCTCTCTCTCTCATCTCTCCTCTCTCTCTCTCTCTCTCTCTCTCCTCTCTCTCTCTCTCTCTCTCTCTCTCTCTCTCTCTCTCGTGACAAACAGCTGATGCACCACCACCACCACTACTCTCAGTTTCCATTGATTATCACCACCACCATAACACCAATGTAGAAATCAGCTGATCCAGAGCGAATAACGTGACTCTCTCTCTCTCTCTCTCTCTCTCTCTCTCTCTCTCTCTCTCTCTCTCTGCCTGTCACTTCCTGGTGGTTGCTATGGCGGGGTCGACACACGTGGTTGCCATGGATATCGTGTCAACAAAACCTCCTATTGGGGAACGCTGGTGACGTCACGACTCATATATATGTGTGTGTGTGTGTGTGTGTGTGTGTGTGTGTGTGTGTGTGTGTGTGTGTATTATTAGTGATCATTATACTTTCATACAGAACACTCCTCTCTTTCTCTCTCTCTCTCTCTCTCTCTCTCTCTCTCTCCTCTCTCTCTTACACACACACACACACACACACACAGGGAAGATAAGGACAGAACAGATGTGCGTGTGACAGTTTTGTAGCCTCGTCCTGCCGCATGCCCACTCCTCTCCTCCCTTCCCTCCACCACACCACACGGACACCCCGCAGGTCAAGGTCACGCCGGTCCTCCTCATCCCACTCCTGCTACCGATTGAGGGAGTGACCACCACCATCACCGCCGCCGCCGCCACCACGCCTATCGCCGCTTTAGTCGAAGCCGTCAAAATGAAAACAACGGTAATAATAATGACGCAATCCTACTAGTCACTGTTTTAATTTCCATTTATTACCACTACTACCACTACTACTTACGTTGTTGGGTGATTTCTGTAACACCGG
>NC_087161.1:27783522-27786022 GCF_035594125.1 Scylla paramamosain | reverse complement strand
TAACTAATGTACACTTCTTCTGCCTTCCCTTCGTATCTGCCCAATGAGATTTTCTTTTAGTTAAGGGTACACTAATTGAGTAAACCAACCAAACGACTAACCTTACCTCTTCTCACTCTTCTACTAGTCTATCCCAGTATAGTCTGAAGAAACTTGTACTTGTTTTTTTTTTTCTTCTTCTTTTAGTTAACATGCCTACCTAACCTAACCTAACCTAACTAATATACGAGTACATTCCTTACCTCTATCATCCCTGTGCTGCACTATCCCAGTAAGTCTAAATGCATGAAGGATCTTGTCATTTGTTTTTAGGTCACTTCAAAATATCTCCTTCAACTCTTCTTTGTGTGTGTGTGTGTGTGTGTGTGCTGAGCGGGGTGGCGCCACACTACGTCACTCCCTGGTGCACACTTCCCTCATTACTGTAATATGCTGCACGTTTTTCTTTACAGGTTAATGAGTGTAGCGTGAAACATGGAGACGTGACTTGCTTGTATTACTACCTACGTACACGCCTATCCGTAACCGCCATCACGGCCCACATTGCATCACCACCACCACCACCACCATCCAGTTAACACCGGCCCGGCACAGTAAGCCAAGCAAAGCCCTCCTCCCTCTCCCTCTGCCTCCCTCCACCTCTCTCTCCCACCTCTCTCCCTCTTTCTCCCTCTCTGATGACTTTGCATAGACACGCTTGTGTGTGTGTGTGTGTGTGTGTGTGTGTGACTTAGTGGTGTACGTATCATGAATCTATGTTATGATAATGTTTGGTTTCTTTAGAGAGTTACGTGTACAGTCATTTGGGCAGAGATAGTGATTTGTATGAAATGTTCCAAAAAAGAGAAGGAAAATAGGAAAGATTATGGAAAAAAAAGAAGGGTAAGAAAACATGGAAAGCAGGAAAGACATTTATCCATAAGAAAGAAACAAAGAAGGGGAAAAAAAAGTGAAAAATAGGGAAAAAATTACAAGACTATTAAAAAAGGAAAAAAAAGAAAACACGAAAAAAAAACAAAATACACAAGGAAAGAAAAGAAATACAGAACAACGAAAAGACACAACAAAATAATAATAATATATAAAAAAAAAAAAAGAATGGATGTATTTTACTCGGTTAGACTCCACGGGCCGCGGCAACGGGGTCATATGACGCCGAAGAGCATCAGTTAACTTCTTCCATGGAGGGTTAGCAAGGGGGACAGGTAAATCACAAGGGCGGGGACTGTTTCTGACGTGCAGGAAACGCGTCACGAGAAAGGAAACACCTGCAACTCACACCAGACTTTACATATTACAGAACAATGAGACTCGCACAGTGACAAAACAATGACTCGCAGTGACAAAACAATGACTCGCAGTGACAGACTACAAAACAATTAGACTCGTTCGTACAGTGACAGACTACAAAACTTTGATGATGAATATTATCCTTTCGTGTGTGTGTGTGTGTGTGTGTGTGTGTGTGTGTGTGTGTGTGTGTGTGTGTGTGTGTGTGTGTGTGTGTGTGTGTGTAGGTTAATGTCTAGGAAGGCATGTAGATGAGAACAGGTTATGGCACACACACACACACACACACACACACACACACACACACACACACACACACACACACACACACACACACACACACACCTAGTTCATAAACACAATTCACAATTAAGTAGAAATCTAAACTATGGGTCTCTCTCTCTCTCTCTCTCTCTCTCTCTCTCTCTCTCTCTCTCTCTCTCTCTCTCTCTCTCTCTCTCTCTCTCTCTCTCTCTCAGCTAATAATACAGAAATCTTTATATCTGTCACTAGAGCTATAAACACACCTATGCAACTTCAACTGGAGTCTTTTCAAAGTAATCGAGGTGAAAGCAGAAATATTTTAGAATACGGTGTTTGATGTAGTGGTGTCAACAAACAGCTTGGCAGGCATCACAGGGTCTGCTGTTGTTTGTTATCTGTGAAGTGGCGTGGTATGGCGTGTTGGTGTGGAGAGGTTGTGTAGACAGAGCACTTGATGGGATGGATACAGGTCTTGTATAATCAGACTCGCAGTAACTAGGTAGGAAAGAAAGGTTTGGGCAGTGTTTATACAAGGACCACAAGAAGAATTATAAATGATTTCACTTCCATTCTTATTTATGAACGTTTTATTCTCTCTCTCTCTCTCTCTCTCTCTCTCTCTCTCTCTCTCTCTCTCTCTCTCTCTCTCTCTGTGTGTGTGTGTGTGTGTGTGTGTGTGATGTTGGGAGACTAATGGAAGACACACCTAACACAGTGCGTGGTAAGCAGGTTAGATATTCAGAATACCATTATAATATTTGAAGTAGAATACACTGGCACTACTCACATCATACAACAATCAGTAGGGCAGGGAAGTTAGGATAATACATAACGTTACAACTGGTGGTAGACAGTACCCAACATAGTTATAGGTAAGCAATTTAGAAGAGCATCGTAATATTTGAACTAGCAGAAGACGCTAACTCAGTATTTACATAAGTTAGGA
>NC_087161.1:27768522-27771022 GCF_035594125.1 Scylla paramamosain | reverse complement strand
GAGAGAGAGAGAGAGAGAGAGTGACGGGCCACTCTCCGCCTCGTGTACTCAAGGTGGTCTGCCCAAAACCTGCCTCGGTGTCGCCTCCACGTCTGCTTGCATCTCGCAAGTAACGGTGATCCTGCAGTGGCTTAACTGTATTGCATTGCACGACGGCGGCGCCCGAGGCTTGCCCATTGCCTGGTGAGTGGCGGGCGCTGGACGTGTCGATGTCTGGCCTCGCCTCGTCAATTGTGGCCACTAACCCGGACCAGAGGCAGCGCCGCGGGGTCACCAATGCCGGCCACTGCGGGGGGATTGGCTCCTGGTGGCTGAGTGACGGCTTGCTCAACCCGCGGGACATTGGCAGGGACATTTGAGGCTATTTGTGACGCGGACACCTTTACGAACAGACGTGATTTCACAAGGCGAAGCTTTTACCGAATGCCTTTGAAAGTTGCGATAAACTTTGCCCGACGATTTAATGCCGCCGTGAACACTGAACAGGTCACTGCACAATTCGAGCAAGTTCCACGTGAAGGTTTTCTTTCCGTAAACCCATCGCGCGAGGCCCCGCGGCGCGACCAGCCTTCGCGGCGGCCCGCATTCGCTTCCCGGTGGTGATAACTTCAAATAACTTCAAGGATTTCACAGTCCAAAAAAGTTAAGCCAATTTCCCCACATTATTTTCCTCTTTGTCAAAAAGTATGACGTCTGCAAGTTCCCAGAGGTGCGTGGCGGCGGGGCCTTGTGGCCGGGGCGGCGCGAGGAGGCACCAGCAGGCTGCAAGCAGGCTCCTGCAGGTTTGGCTGAAATAATGTTATCTCCCTTGACCCACTTTGAGGTGCTTTACGGCAACACATCAAGTGAAGCCTTAAGTCCACTTTCATTTTCCTAAACGCCGCACTTAAAGCACGCCACCTTCACTACAACGCCGCGGAGCACACGCCGCTGCACCCCACGCCCTCCCACACATGCAGGCCAATGGACCCGCCCAAAGGCATCAGAGGTGGAGGCGGTCAGTGGTCACCAGGCACGGGGCGCCTGTCACTGCCTCACTCACCAGAGAGAGAGAGAGAGAGAGAGAGAGAGAGAGAGAGAGAGAGAGAGAGAGAGAGAGAGAGAGAGAGAGAGAGAGAGAGAGAGAGAGAGAGAGAGAGAGAGAGAGCAATACCACAATGGACTGCCAACTTGTGTACATACCGTGTATATATACTTTAAAGAGGATGGACCCCCTCACCTCAACCACGCGCACACACCCACACCCACACACACACACACAACCCTACACCACCTCCCACCACACCCCGCTCCGTCCCTCGCCACGCTCCCACGCAGATGCCAGCACAACCACGCCCCCGCCCACCCCTCCTCACAGCCTCGCCACACCCCGATAAAAAGTTCCATGATGACGGATAATAATTGGAGATACAGTTGACGGAAGATCGTAAAAAATAATAGGAGGCAGCTATTTTTACACCGCCATCACGGAGCCGAGACGGAAGCGCCGCTGAATCCCCACGTCGCCATGGTAACGGAGACGCCACCCGCAAACAGCTGGCCCAATGTAAACAAAGACTGGATCGCTCTCCCTCTCCCTCTCCCTCTCTCTCTGACCAGTCCATCCCGCCCATTTATTATTCCGCGGCCTTATGAGGTGACACTGTAATGGTGGTGATGGTGGTGGTGATAGTTTGTTTACATATGTGTGATTGTGAAAAATCTGTGTACGAGTATTTGTAGTTTTGTTAATGAGTTTGTATACTGTATTAGTTGTTTTAGTGCTGTATTCATATTTTATTTGTACAACTTTGATCTTTTTTTTACTGTTATTTAATTAGTGAAATGTATATATGTGTGTGTGTGTGTGTGTGTGTGTAAGCCTTCCACCCACAGCATCATTAGGTCAGCCAAGGGAAAACTTAAGTACACGTTTCTATTAAAGTTTTCTCCAAATTTCGTCATCCTTTACTCTCTCTCTCTCTCTCTCTCTCTCTCTCTCTCTCTCTCTCTCTCTCTCTCTCTCTCTGGAAAGTAGGTGGATATAAAACCTATACTAAGGAAAATGGGAATATATTAAAGGGGAAACTGAGGAAGAAAACGTAATGTCATTATCGGCATGGAAAAAGCGAAGTCATTACCGAGTCTCTCTCTCTCTCTCTCTCTCTCTCTCTCTCTCTCTCTCTCTCTCTCTCTCCTTGCGACACACCAAACCTAACCACCAATACGGCTGGCTGGCTGGCTGGCTGCCTGCTTGAGACACACACACACACACACACACACACACACACACACACTCACTTGCACTCAAATCACAAGTGCACGTATCAATTTGAAGCTCCCGGCAGTCATATTTTAAGTCTCTCTCTCTCTCTCTCTCTCTCTCTCTCTCTCTCTCTCTCTCTCTCTCTCTCTCTCTCTCTCTCTCTCTCTCACCTTTATCTTCCCTCTCTCTCCTTTTCCCTTTCCTGCTTTATACTCTCTCTCTCTCTCTCTCTCTCTCTCTCTCTCTCTCTCTCTC
>NC_087161.1:27763522-27766022 GCF_035594125.1 Scylla paramamosain | reverse complement strand
TCTCTCTCTCTCTCTCTCACCAGTCTTATAAACAAACACTATTCAATGTCTTCCCATCTTTTAACCTCACCTAATTTACTCCACACACCTAACCTAGCCTGGCCTTCTCTTCCACTCCGTCGCTACCAGTTCTCCTCCACTACCCACTCCACCTACTCCCTCCCTCTCCTCCCCCAGCCATTGGAAAGCATTATACCACCGGAAACTACCTCCTCCTCCTCTTCCTACTCCTACTCCATCCCTCCCGGAGTTCCTGCCACGGGTATAACAACGAAACAAAAAAAGCAACAATGGTTCTCCCCCCTCTCTCTCTCTCTCCCTCCTCTACACCTGCATACAACGCTGCACATACAAACACACACAGGATGGCACATGCATAGTCAAGTTGTTGGTGTGTATGTTTCTGTGTTTGTCTGTTTGTGGGTTAAAAATGGTACTTGTATACGATGACGTGAAAGGATGTGTGTGTGTGTGTGTGTGTGTGTGTGTGTGTGTGTGTGTGTGTGTGTGTGCAAATCTCGCCTTGGTGATGAAACCTTCAAACACAACAGCAGAACATTTAGCTACATCCGCGCGGGGCCTTTGTAATGCTACACCCCCCTCCCCCTCTCCGCCTGCACCGCTATCTCTCTCACTCTTCCCTCCTCCCAATAACACCGAGAGTGGATTTAAACGGTAGCCGACATTAAAGAACGGTACAGCTTAGAGAGAGAGAGAGAGAGAGAGAGAGAGAGAGAGAGAGAGAGAGAGAGAGAGAGAGAGAGAGAGAGAGAGATACTGCGTACATTTCAGGTCAGGACAAGCATATTTGAAAGTGAGGCGTTACGTGCACACCTCAGCAGAATGGTGGGATAATAATAGCATGCGGGTGTGTGAGTGACCACGCATGGCAGGCAGGCGGGCGGGCAAGCAGAGACCCGCCTACGTCCACTTCAAACCCTCACCACCACTCAGCAACCCGATTCAAAGGCGGCGGCGGCTGGCTGGCTGGGTGCGTGACGGGTACCCAACGTCCACCAGGCCAAGCACCAGGCGGCCGCAGCCACGCCAGGCCCTCCACGCAGCGCCACACCTTCCCACAGCACCGTCAGGTCTCTTAACTGTACCACAGCCACTAATACAACTCCCATTACTGATGGTATTGGCAATGGCGATGTCAGATTATTGGTTCCCAGCGGCCCTCCCTCCCAGCCATCCCGTCCCTGGAGACTCACGTGACGAGGTTGTTGAAGAGGTTGGAAGGCGCCTGCAGAAGTCTGATCTTCTTGTGGCAGTGGTCCAGGATGGTGGAGAAGCGCTCGCTGAGGCTCTCACTGAGGGGGAGGGCACCTTGAGGTGCTGGGGGTGATGAGGGTGAGTGTGTGGCGTGCGAAGGAACCCCATGCCTGCTGCTGCTGCTGCTGTTCCCGTCTGCTGGCCACCCTCCTGCTGGGGTGACGGCGGCGCTGGCTGGTGGGTGGTGTACAGAGGGGCGGCCCCTGTCACCAGCATCAGTGCACACCGCGGTGCACTCACGCACCACGCACACTGGTCTTGGTGAACACTTGGTGCGCCCTCCGATCACCACGGGGTGCACATGTAGCAGCCACGGCGTGCACTCGCCACGGTGCACAGGGAATAGTCTGTACTACTTCAAGGTGACGTAAGCCAACCCTTCACCAGTGCACTAAGGTGTGCACCACTCGGGCGGGTGTGTACACCAAACACCTGCACGGGCTCACCAGGCCACTCTGTGTCTGGGAGGAGCGTTCACCGACTCCACCACACCGCGACACACAAATATAACAACGCAGGTCGTATCACCAACACGCCCGAGCAGGGGAGAGCCAGGGCAGTACACCCTACCGAGGCTGAAGCAGACGGCGCACTGACAGCACAGCACCAGCTGGTCGTGGAGGGTGGGTCGGCCCCGCTCGGCCCCGCTCGGCTCCCCCGCCGATCAGCTGACTGCCTCGGGCTAACATATGGCCGCGACTTCACCAAAACAAAGACACGCAGACCTACGACGCACAAACGTACACACGTACACGTACACACTCCTAAATACACACCCATGCCTACACATGACCACCGTGTCCACGCGGGCCAAGCAGCAGGCCCAGGCTGACACACGCCCACACCAACACAGGCAAACACACACACACACACACACACACACACACACACACACACACACACACACACACATACACTCGGGACGAGGATCAATGGGCCGCATACATACCTACACACACACACACACACACACTTCCGGCTTGGACGAACACATGCACGCACGCCCTTGCTGTTGCTTGAAGGTGTGTGTGTATAATTTTACCCACAAATCTCTCTCTCTCTCTCTCTCTCTCTCTCTCTCTCTCTCTCTCTCTCTCTCTCTCTCTCTCTCTCTCTCTCACACACACACACACACACACACACACACACACACACACACACACACACACATAGTAGCACACCTGATCAGCATGCCAAGATAAGGAGATTTCTGCCTTTACTTAAC
>NC_087161.1:27743522-27756022 GCF_035594125.1 Scylla paramamosain | reverse complement strand
CTCAAGTTGTTCCTCAAGCCTGATGTAATGATCTCTGGCACGTAGAAGTCTGCAGTGCACCGTTAACACACGTCACTAACAGTTACATGAGTATTTCGCTAGTTTAAATCTTGTAGTCCCTTTGTTTTATTGTGTTTGTTTATTTTTTAGTAAACTTGTGAGCTTAAGTTTGTCATTAGCTTAACACAATGGTCTCTGCTGCGTAGAAGTGGACCGTAATGTTAAGACGTCACCAAGTTAAATGCGTAATTAATTTAGGTCTAGCTTTAATGTAATGGTGTCTGGCGCGCAGCAGGCTGGGGCGTAATGTTGACAGACGCCACTGATACCTAGCACACCCAATGCGTAGTCCAAATCTTGTTTCCTCTAGTTTTATTCTGGCTGAATAAATTCGTGTGGTGTTCCCCAAACCTCGCCCTTCATGGTGTCACTGCAAGTCAACACCGTGGTGTATCACAACACAACACTTCCGCTATGCTTGTGTGTATGTCAAGGAATGAAAAAACTCAACTTTCCTCGCATGATTTTTGAACACAGCTGCATTATGTTTTTTTTTTCCTACATTTTTTTTCTTTTCTTTTTCCCCTTCCACTCTCTCTTCCTTCACCCTCCACGTGCGCGCAGCCTTGGCGACACACCGTGGTCACTCAGCGTGCGAACGTGAGGCGCCGCTTGGATGTCAACAAGGCCCTCGCTCACTGATTGGCGGAGTGTCCCCTCGTCCTGCACGGCCGCGGCGGCGGAGGACGCGGAGGGGCGGCCGAAGGGCAGACCAAGGGTAAGGAAGCGGCTACAGAAAACGGAGAGAACGAGACGGAAAATAACGACACGGCTTGTTAGGGGAGACTGGACGGTGCGGGGCGGCGGGGGCAGGCACGGCAGAGGTAGTACTCGTACAAGGGACGCTGGAAACAGAGGTGCATGGACGGCAGGGATACGGTAGGGCGCCAAAACAGAGGTGCGGGGGCGACAGGGGCGGCGCTAAGAACGTTAATTACAAAGGCAGTGCAGTACATGAGTCACCAAAGAAACGGAGGCACGAGAATGACAGACGCGGCACAGGAAGCACCCCCCACAACACCCCTCCCCTCCCCCCAAAAAAAAAAAGAAGGAAAAGAACGGGAGGGGATGGCACCAATAATATAAATAATAAATGAATAAATAAAATAAATAAAAACAGTACATGAAATAGGAAAATAAGAGTTGGCAAGAATATACAAGGAAAAAGGGTGCATGGAATGAGAGAGAGAGAGAGAGAGAGAGAGAGAGAGAGAGAGAGAGAGAGAGAGAGAGAGAGAGAGAGAGAGAGAACCCAAGACAAGCACGCAGCAAGGACGAGACACAACCACTGTTATTAGTTCCACCATGTCCCTCCTTCCCTTTCCTCCCCCCAAACCCTCCTCCCTCCTCCCCCAACACGTCACCCTCCACCTCCTTCCCCTCATCCCTCCCCACCAAACACCCACCACCCACAAAATTCTCAGGATCAGCAATCAGGATAAAACTAGAAATCTCTGGCTTAAACTTAAAAAAAATAAATAAATAAATAGGTTCAATAAAAAAGTAACTGGTTTTCAAATAGAGTGGTGGATGAATGGAACGGACCCAGTAATCAGGTTGTTAGTGCTGAGTCATTCGGGAGCTTTTAAAAGACGATAGACATATGGAAGGGGGACAATAGGTGGAAATAAGTAGGTTAGTTTCATACAGGGACTGCCACGCGTAGGCCTAATGGCGTCTTGCACCTTCAATTATCTTCTTATATTATTATTTTATCCTCACCTCCTCCCCAACACCTGACTCCCCACCAAACACCCAAACACCACCTCCCTCCCAACACCTACTCCACCTCCACCCCCTCCCCAGCCTCCCTCTCCTCAACATCACCCCCTTTCATCTCCTTCCCTTCATCCCTCCCACCAAAACACCTACTCCCTCTTCTTCCCCTCCTCCTCCCACCTACACCCCCCCGCGGCATAGGAAGGAAGGATCTCATGGAAAGAGGGTGAGGAAAGCCAGAAAACACCAGGGCGCGGGGGAGGACCAAAAATACCCCTTCCCTAGATCCCAGCTGATGAGGGCGAGGTGCAGGAGCCGCGTCACTGACCCACCCTTACCCCCCTTGACTTCTTCTGACTCAGCCACCTCCTCTTCCTCCTCCTCCTCTCCTTCCGTAACAATAAGCTTGGATGAAGACAGGTGGGGAGGGAGGGAGAGGGAGAGGGAGAGGGGGAGAGAGAAGGAGCGAGAGAGAGAGAGAGAGAGAGAGAGAGAGAGAGAGAGAGAGAGAGAGAGAGAGAGAGAGAGAGAGAGAGAGAGAGAGAGAGAGAGAGAGAGAGAATCAGGAAGTGTCGTGATGATGATGAAGGGAAAAAATAAACAAATATAAAGATAACGATGGCAATAATGACATGATGATTGATAAAAATAGACAAATAACAAAATAATGATGCCAATAATATACTATGCTGGGGTGTGCATAAGTGTACACACACACGCGCACACACACACACACACACACACACACACACACACAATTCACTACCTCCTGCCCTTAATTCACTCAAAAAATAAATAAATAAATAAAATTCAAAGCAGCTACATGGAACCTCCCCCTCCCTCCCCTCCTACCCCCAACCTCCTCTCCTCCCTCCCTCCCCCCAACCCCCAAACCCTCTTCTTCCTCCTCCTCTTCTTCAACCCCTTCCCTTCCCCCCTTCAAAACAACCCCAGTCGTCAAAAAAATAAATAAAATAAATAAATAAATAAATAAAAAACATGACCAATTACACAAAACCATTTTTTTCTCCCTCAATTGCCACGTGACTGTCAAAGTATAAATACCGGCTTTCTCTCTCTCTCTCTCTCTCTCTCTCTCTCTCTCTCTCTCTCTCTCTCTCTCTCTCTCTCACCTCGATTATCATATTACTGTTTTTTTCTTTCACTTTTTCTTTTCTTGTTTTTATTTTCATGACGAACTGATCAGTGACAGGTGTGTGTATGTGTGTGTGTGTGTGTGTGTGTGTGTGTGTGTGTGTGTGTGTGTGTGTGTGTGTGTGTGTGTGTGTGTGTGTGTGTGTGTGTGTAAACTTATCTACATTTATACGTATATCACCGTCAGAGAGAGAGAGAGAGAGAGAGAGAGAGAGAGAGAGAGAGAGAGAGAGAGAGAGAGAGAGAGAGAGAGAGAGAGAGAGAGAGAGAGAGTGTGTAAAATTATCCACATCTGTACGCATATTACCGTCAGAGAGAGAGAGAGAGAGAGAGAGAGAGAGAGAGAGAGAGAGAGAGAGAGAGAGAGAGAGAGAGAGAGAGAGAATCACACAGAACAAAGAGGAAGGGGAAGGAGGGAGGTGGGGGGAGGGAGGGTAGGTGGAGATCACATCAAAAAATGGGAGAAAGTAAAGCAAATGAAATGAACAAAAAAAAAAAAAAAAAAAAATGAGGACACTGGGAAAAAACAACATTACACCCACAAACTTGAAGGAGGAAAAGGGAAGGGGGGGGTGAGGGGTGAGAGGGGAGGGAGGGAAGGATGAGGGAGGGAGGGAGCGTGCCGGGGGAACTTGGCGCGAAGGAGGAAAACCTGAGATGTGATGTGGCTGCAGGAATGATTGGTCATGCTTTGGGAATCACCTGCTTGCATGGCCACCGGGAGGGAAATACCACGAAAGATGCGCTTGTTTCGAGGGGGGTGGGGGAATGTAACCGTGTGTGTGTGTGTGGGTGTGTGTGTGTGTTTGAGTTTTTATTTTCACAGCGATATATAAAAATTTACACCCATTTAGGCACAGCACAGGTTCTCTTCCACGCGCCTACAAGGATTAAAAGAGGGAATCAATGAGTTTTTCTTTTTAATCTGTTCCTGTATATTTACGTAGAGGTGGGTGTGAAAGTAGAGGAAACGCTTCAGGGTAGTTTGTGATGAAGGGAGGTTGTGTCAAATAGAAGTTAGAGGATTAAGGTGAGGATTAATGAAGTTATCCGCTGGTATGGAGTTTTCTCAGCTTAACCATCCCAGAATTGAACACATACAATGACAATAATTAACCCTCACTGCCGGACAAATATTTTCCTACAATCCACCTACGACTTCTTTAAACACTGTGGTGGAGTCTCCTGACCAGTTCCGTGGCCTAGAGAACAAACAATTAATTCTCTACTCCCTTTTTCTCCTTTCCGTGTCCACAGAAGCCGTTTTGACAGTTGTCGCAGTGGTAACAACGGAAGCTCATACTAGTGAAGGGGTTAAGATGAAGACTGACTATTTTAAGCTACGTTTTCTGCTACTATTGGTTCTCAGTTTAACCAATTCACGAAAAACGCCTTGTTTCTCTACAGACGTGAATATTTCTAACTACCTGTGTGTTTCAAGGTAGTCAGTTAATGAAAGCCAAATTAGTCTGATATCAAGCAAAGTCGTCTGCTGCAATGTCTTGACTCTTCCAGCACCACGAGTTGGGTGCAATCTTGGTGTCATTACAATATTAAGTGCAACGTCTATGGAGTACTGGTGTTATTTTCAATCTCATGTCAAGCTAAGCCTTCTACTGCAATAGCTTCTCACTTCCCACGGCAAAAGTTTCCTCTTATTACCACTACGGTATTAAACGTAACATGAAACCTGCAGTAGTGAAGATTGTTATGATAACTCACTCATCCTCACACAGCCACCTGACTCACTACGCCTCCACGCTTCTACGCCCTAACTCCTTCACAAAAGACGCCTTGTTTCTGTACAGCCGTGAATCATATTAACCACTCGTGCTGTAAGAATGAAGGACACGTAATTAAGATTAAGTCTAATATGAAGCTAAGTATTTCACTGCTACGGCTTCTCAGCTTAACTCCTACACAAAAGACGCCCTGCTTCTGTACACCCGTGAATCATCATAACCACTCGTGTTTTAAGAATGAAGGTCAAGTAATGAAGGCAATGTTTACTGAGATACGGGGAAAACAGAAGGGTTGGATCACCTGAAGGAGGGAGGTTCAGTTGTGGAGCAAGTTGCAAGACAGGTAATACTTTCACAGCACTAATAACACAGTCCGGATTCACTGAAATGATAATCGAAGAGAGAGAGAGAGAGAGAGAGAGAGAGAGAGAGAGAGAGAGAGAGAGAGAGAGAGAGAGAGAGAGAGAGAGAGAGAGAGAGAGAGAGAGAGAGAGAGAGAGAGAGTGTTCAGTTCCTGTTTCTGGTATTCCCTCGTTAGTTCTTCTCGTTAAAGGAATACATTTGCGCAGGTGAAGAAAAAAGAACAGACCAGCAGCAGACCTTTTGCCCCTTACGGATGTGTCTGCGATAAGCCACGCTGTTATCTAATCTCAAGTTATTATTTTTTTTTTATGTCGTGTGGTGAAAGCAAAAGTGTACATCCGGCTTGTTTTCTTTTTTTTACTCTATTTATTTTCATTATTTATTTATTTTATTTCTTTGTTTTAAGCACCTGTCAGCAGTGTACTTGTTATCGCCTCACCTGTCATCATCACACCGTCACAACACCTGTCACCAGCACGCCTGTTATCACCACCGCATACCATCACCACACTTATCACCACCACTTATCATCACCACACCTGTCACCACATCAACACCACATCAAGCCCTCTTCAACATATGTAGTTTGTTAATACCTAGCTCTCTCTCTCTCTCTCTCTCTCTCTCTCTCTCTCTCTCTCTCTCTCTCTCTCTCTCTCTCTCTCTCTATACCGCCCACTCTCATGTTCCACTATTTACTCCTCCTCCTCCTTCTCCTTTTCCTTCTCTTCCTCCTCCTCCTCCTCCTTTTGCTGCCACCCCTTCCCCCCTCCATCACCGGCAGCCATCAATAGGTAAGGTGACGTCACTGCTCAACCCACGCGAGGAACCTACTTGACGGAGGCGCTGAGTAGGGAGGGGGGAAGGGGAAGGGTGTTACTGTGGTGGTGGTGGTGGTGGTGGTGATGTATCGTGTTGCTTTCCTTCTCTTCCTCTTTATCTTCATCTTGTTTCTTCTTTTTTTTTCTTTTCATCTTCATCTTGTTCTTTTCCTTCTCTTCTTCTTCATCTTCGTCTTGCTGGTTCTTCATCATCATCATCATCTTCATCTATTTTTTTCTTTTTTCCTTCTCTTCTTGTTCTTCTTTTCTTTCTCTTCTTCTTGTTTTCTTTTCACTTTCTTCTTCTTCTTCTTCATTTTGTTGTTGTTGTTGTTGTTGTTGTTGTTCGTCATCATCATCATCTCCTGTCGCTGTCATAGTAGTAGTTGTTGTTGTCGTTAATGTTGCCGTCAATGTTGTTGTCGCGGCTGTCACTGCTGTCATTGTTGCTGGTGGCGGCAGTGGTAGCGTTGCCATCATTACTGTTGTCAGCAGAGGGGAACCAACACCGCCAAGTCACTGTTGTCATTACCATCACCACTACCATTGGAAAGTGGCGGACTGAAGGAGACAGAAGGAGACCCGGACACCTCCTTTACCCAGCCTGCCAAATGCACTTCACAATAACACATGAACAGATAAGCAGATTAGTGAATAAATAAAAAAACTGTCAATCAAATAAGCCAGGATGGGATCTTGATGGGGGAGGAAGGGAGGAGTTGGGACGCTTATATATCCAGAACTGAGGGTTAACTCCTTTGATTACGCTATTTGGGGGCTGCTGTACGGAACGGAACGGAAAGAAGAGTTGGGGGAAGTAAAAGAAGAACAATATAGAGAGAGAGGGATACATGAGGTGAAAAGAATAGGGTGAGGGACAGCAATAGGCCTGGTGTACCTTCTGTGGGCCTTTATTTATATATGTTCTTGTTGTCCTAGGCCTAATTCCCCTCGTGCAAAGAAGTAGATAAATGAATGAATGAATGAGGTATAATTTGGAAGCATGGCAGGACCTACAGTGAATGAGTCAATGAATGAGTGAGTGAATGACAGTTAAATATGCTGGACATCAAAGGTTTTATAGCACCAAGGAGGAGCTAAAAGGGAGAAAGGCAGAAAAAAAGAGGAAATAGAAAGTAGGAAAATATATGTAACGAGGATGTGGAAAAATAGAAAGCAACAACAATAACAACAACAAGAGCAACACAATCACATCACAACACCACAACACAGACAACAGTACGGCACAAGAACAACAGTACGGCACAAGAACCAGTCACAACACAGAGAGCAGTGGGAGGCGTTGCAGAGACATCCGAAGAACACTGGTACACTGGACTGGACAAGGCGAGGATTAAGTGCGTCCAGATGAAGTAGATGAGGAAGAAGAGGTGAGCATGACGGAATCAACTTAGTCAAAAACGAAACTTTGTGATACTGAAATGCTATCCTGGAGAACTTACAGCACAGGAGGAGAGGGAATAGCGAGTAAATGCAAAGATCCGTGTTTGTAAACGAGATTCAACCGCTTTTTAACAGGCTGTAGTGAAAGTTATAGAGTGGGTTTTCAAGGTTCCTGCTTCTACTGATAGGTTAACCAAGATTCCGCGTGCACCGTTAATATAAAAAACACACTTCGGAACCTGACCAATCATCTCCTTTGAATGTACTGATGAAAGGCAAAGTGCTGAGGCCATGCTGCTGGTGGTGTTAATAAAAGTAATGCCTACACTGCTTTCGCTAACCTCACTTCGGATCGTATTGAAGGCTTCGGCTCCATGCATCACTCACTGCCATCACTCTGCCGTCTGTGTGTGAGTGAACTGTTTCAAGAGGAAGGTTGTAAGTCACTTTGGGATAGAATTCCTTTGGCTCTTTTCTATATGGACACCTTCAGCTTTCTTTCTTTTTTTTTTTTTTATAATAACTTTTTGTTGCTTTAGATTCAGAAAAAATATGTGCACACTTATGGTTACATGATTAAAACTTAGGATAATCCCCCTATTTTTTTTTTTTTTTTTTACTTTCCTACATTTGGGACAGCTAACCTCAATGGACTTTTTTTTATATAAACCGTCCTGCTCTTAGACAATGCCCCTTACATAAAAAAAAAAAAGGAATATATGTATAAACTGTTATGGCAACACTGTTACACCTTCACCAGTAAACCACATCATGCTAATCTCATTGGCTACCCACTAACAGACAAACCAAATCTTGTATTGCACTATAGATTGGCTGTAAGTAAATATTTAACTGTTCAAAAATACGCCATCCTTTTTCTCGCTGTCTCTCATTCCCTGAACCGCCACAAATGATATCCAGGTGGCACGATAAGCCGCCGGGCCGCAGTCTTCTTATCTACACTTTTATCAGCGGGGCGAGGTGAGGCACGCCGCTTAGCCACCAGCGTCGCAACTCCCTCAGGGCGGCGCACGCATTCCCCGCCACCACCAGCACCGCCATCAGTCCTGACGCCCTCAAGTCCTGGTGTGCTGGTGGGCGTCGTGTCCTCAGCGTTGTGCGTCACTGCTTATATTGTCATTTTAAAGCTGCGTTATTGTTTTTTGTTACTTTCTTATTTTGTTTCCTCCCTCCTATCACTCATTTTGTTACTTTTGTTTCTCTCTCTCTCTCTCTCTCTCTCTCTCTCTCTCTCTCTCTCTCTCTCTCTCTCTCTCTCTCTCTCTCTCTCTCTATCCCTTTCCCTTTCTTCTCTCATTTTTCTTACTTTCTCACTTTCTTCCCTTCATCTCACCCTTCCAGTTACTTACGACTATAATCTGAAACACTTCGGCACCGCACCTCCAATACTTTCAAAAGACCGTACAGCTGAAGTAACACGGCTCACTGATACGGTTCTAGTGACAGGTTAACAAAATTTCTCCGTTACTAACACGAAAAACACTCTTGAAAACCCGGCAAATCATCTCTGCAGCCTTTGAAAACAGCTGTGATGAGAATGCAGAGTGTTTGAGAATCCGAGACTTTTCTTATTTTCTTCGTCCCTCCCTCCTCCTTCCCCTTGTTCAGTCCTTCAAGCGAGACATCATCTGCGTCTCAGTCCCACAGGCAAGACGGTCCCCCTGTGTTTGTTTGGCTTATGCTGTGTTGAGGTGTTTTGGTGCTGTGGTGGCGTCCTCCAGAGAGAGAGAGAGAGAGAGAGAGAGAGAGAGAGAGAGAGAGAGAGAGAGAGAGAGAGAGAGAGAGAGAGAGAGAGAGAGAGAGAGAGAGAGAGAGAGAGAGAGAGAGAGAGAGAGAGAGAATAGTAACGTCATTTTTTCTTCTTTCTTACCTTGGATTCAGAAACTTGCTGTATTGAATGAGTGTCACACCTTCACCACCACGTGATCACCATTACACTTGTCAGCACCACACGTCACCACCACCACGTGATCACCATACTGTCACTATACATGTCAGCACCACACTTGTCACCATCACCATTAAGTCATCACCACAACTGTCATAACAACGTCAACACCATACAAGTCACCATCATAGTCATCATCATCTCCACACCTGTCGGTCATCACTACAACTGTCATCACCACAAGTCATCACCACAGCTTTCACTCAACGGATAACCAATCATAAGCTTTTCATTCTCATTATCCCAATGTTCCTCCTCCTCCTCCTCCTCCTCCTCCTCCTCCTCCTCCTCCTCTTCCTGGTCCTCCATTCACCCTCCTCTTCTTCCTCTTCCTCTTTCTACTCATCCTCCTCCCTGCCTATACCGCAAGAGACCCCCAACAACCCCCCATTTCCCCCAACCCTCCAATCAATACGCCCGCCCGCCTTCCCGCCCTCACCCACTGCAGTCATCCCGCCCACTTCCCGCCCACGCTAGCTTCCTCCCGCACATATCACTCACTTCCAGCCCAATGTCACATACCTCTCGCCCTTGACCTAATTTTCCCCCATACCAGCGCCCATTTCCCGCCCACAGTATCCTCTTCCCGCCCATAACGCCCACTCACCTATATTGTTAGTGCGCATCTAACGAAAAGTTTTCTTCAGTAACCTTTCTTCCTCCTCCTCCTCCTACTCTCTCTCTCTCTCTCTCTCTCTCTCTCTCTCTCTCTCTCTCTCTCTCTCTCTCTCTCTCTCTCTCTCTCTTCCTACTCCTCCTCCTCCTCCTCCCGCCCTCCATAAGACAACATCACTTTAAGCTCCCAGTGACCTCGATTCTGACCGGGTCACAGCTTTTCCAGGCGATGCGTAGTGGGGGTCGTGCTAGTAGTAGTAGTAGTAGTAGTAGTAGTAGTAGTAGTAGTAGTAGTAGTAGTAGTAGTAGTAGTAGTAGTAGTAGTAGTAGTAGTAGTAGTAGTAGTAGTGGTGGTGGTGGTGGTGGTGGTGGTGGTGACGTCACGATTCTGCACACTTACCTGCAAAAGGAGAAAAATGCATATTAGTTAACAGGAATATTCTCGTGAATTCATCTTGCATTTGTAGTAGTAGTAGTAGTAGTAGTAGTAGTAGTAGCTGTTGTTGTTGTTGTTGTTGCTGTAGTAGTAGTAGTAGTAGCAGTAGTAGTAGTAGTAGTAGTAGTAGTAATAGAAGTGTTATTACGTACTAAGAACATACAGATAATTCTACTACTACTACAACTACTACTACAACTACTAATACCACCAGCACCACCACCACCAGCAGCAGCATTACCACACATACAGCTATCTATCTTTATCCCGGGGCGCGATCCTCTTAAAGGCGGGCAGCCAATATAAGACGTCACGTCTCATTGTGGAGGCAAAAATGCAGCGCCTTCACGCCGCCCGTCTCAGCGTGCCTCCAGGACACGCGGGGCGCCATTACTCCAACAAGGCCCCGAGTGTTTGCTGCCGCCCCTCATCCCTCTACACCAACACCACCAGCAACACCGCCGCCAACAGGTGCCGCCCTAGAGGCTCCGCAGCAGCAGCAGCAGCAGCAGCGTGGAGGCGCCTCTCTCTTTAAGCGGGTCGCTGCACACACGCCTTCCATCATTTAAAGTTCTAGGCAACAGATCCAGCCAAGTGGAGCTCATCTACCTGCTATTTATTACCACACTACACTGCATAGCACCCCCCCCCCTCTCTCTCTCTCTCTCTCTCTCTCTCTCTCTCTCTCTCTCTCTCTCTCTCTCTCTCTCTCTCTCTCTCTGTGTGTGTGTGTGTGTGTGTGTGTGTGTGTATATATATATATATATATATATATATATATATATATATATATATATATATATATATATATATATATATATATAAGAATGCAATATGAGGGGAATAAGGGACATTTGTTACCATCTGCCACCCGGAGCTGAGCGACGACCAGATTACTTCACACCTCGCTGTCTGGTGACGGTAACACAGGCTTTCCTTTTAGTTGGTTTGCATGCCACAAATGATACTCATTATGTGTGTGTGTGTGTGTGTGTGTGTGTGTGTGTGTGTGTGTGTGTGTGTGTGTGTGTGTGTGTGTGTGTGTGTGTGTGTGTGTGTGTGTATATATATATATATATATATATATATATATATATATATATATATATATATATATATATATATATATATATATATATATATATATATATATATATATATTACACACACACACACACACACACACACATTGCAAGAGTTTAATAGATAGTAATAATCGGTGCAGCCTTACAGTATCTGATAAAACGAGAACAAAGCGTTCATAAAGATTCACGTGGAATAACAGATACCTGTCAACTACTGCCCCGCGGCCGCCACTCACTGGGGCGCGCTCAGCCAGGGGGAGATAATATTGTTTGAACACACTGTACTAGAATACCACCTATGAAATGTTTTTTTTTTCTTTTTTTTTCTTTTCATCATGTTTTTGAGGTCAGCGCGCAGGAGGGGTGGACGTGACGCGCGGTACACTGGCGGCGCCCACCACGCGGGGGACGCGGCGGCGGGGATTCCAATACCACCAGCCAGGCGAAGCCACGCTAACTGATGGTTTTCAATAATCATTGCAGCTTGACAATGAGAAATAAATATTAAAGATCTCCTCTCTATCCTTGAGGGAAGAATTCTCTCAGGCAAGACGCTTCCAGCCTTCAGCGTGCTGCTCTTTAGCCTTTGTGCACAACACACAAAGAGTACTGAGCACCGGTGTGTATTCCTGAGTCCCGGATGTCATGGCTCCACACACACACACACACACACACACACACACACACACACACACACACACACACACACACACACACACACAACCTTGGCAATGGCATCCTAACAAGGCGCCAGCGTTCAGCGTTCAGGGCGCCGTGACGTGGCAGTAACTGGCTGTCCTGTACTCCAGACAAAGCATCGAGGAAGAAAGTGAACAAAGCGCCTCGCGTCACCGCCGTGCCTCACCTCTCCCTGGCCCTCGCGCGGGCGTGGCTGACGGCCGCACACCGCCCGCTTACGACGTCCTCAAGGCCGAAGTACACCATTTACGCAACTCCGCCAGTCACCCACCCGCCCCATGGCACGGTCAGCACCCGCGCCACGCCCACGCCCTCCACACCTCGGGATACCAAGGCACCTAGGACCCCACGTGCCCTGCAGTGCCCAGGCAGCAGGGGTGTGGTGAGGGGTGTGGTAGGCAGTGTCTAGGGGCGCGTGGCGTGCTCTGGGTA
>NC_087161.1:27716022-27741022 GCF_035594125.1 Scylla paramamosain | reverse complement strand
CCCTCCTTTTCTCTTTCATTCCCAGTTGCTTTCATCACCAAGGAGGGACGTGTTTATTTCTTATTCCCCCCCTTCCCAATGCTGTACCGTCACTATCACTCCTCCTCCTCCTCCTCCTCCTCCTCCTCCTCCTCCTCCTCCTCCTCTGGGCTGCTCCTGCCAGGGGTCGCCACAAAGGGTCAGCCTCCACCACGCTCCTTCTTCTGCGCCTCCCTCAGCCACTCCCACTTCATTACAAGCATGTCCTTTTTCACTGCATCCATGAATCTTGCCTCTGGTAGTAGTGGTGGTGGCAGTAGTAGTAGTAGTAGTGCTAGTAGTAGTAGTAGCAGCAGCAGCAGCAGTAATAGCATTGTAATATGAGTACACACAAACCCACAGACAACTTTCACACACACACACACACACACACACACACACACACACACACACACACACACACACACACACACACACACACACACACACACACAATCAACCCAGTAAAAGGTCAGACATAAGTTTCGGCAGCAAGCTTTTTTTTTTTTCTGTGGCAAGGCGGCGGGTGGTAAAACACGAGCAGGTAGGTACACGCACACACACACACACACACACACACACACACACACACACACACACACACACACACACACACACAGGTAGGTTGGTGGGAGCATACGCGGGGATCACCGGTCGCTAAGCCCACCCATCCGCGCCTCGTGACAGGAACCCATACCCGGGGCTGCTATTGTCTTGCATAACGGCACGCTACCTGCTCCCACGGGTGACTTAAACTCCCGTATTCTAAAACGCTTTGCTCTCTCTCTCTCTCTCTCTCTCTCTCTCTCTCTCTCTCTCTCTCTCTCTCTCTCTCTCTCTCTCTCTCTCTCTCTCTCTCTCTCTGTCTCACCATGACTATTTTCAAACGCCAGAGATTATTAGCCGTGTTTCTCCTGTTAATAACGTAGAAATCTTGTTAGTCTATCACTAAACCACAAAAACACTCTTAAAAACCCGTACGTCACTTCAACTAGAGCCTTTTGAAATGTAGTGGATGCGCGGCGCAGAAGTGCTTCAGAATACGGTGACTTAGCCGCGGAAGACCTGTGCATGGCGGCGAACGATTCAGGTATTCCTGAATATTGTGTTTTCACCTGACGACCTGCTGCCACGCCCCATGTAACAACCTCCTCCTCCTCCTCCTCCTCCTCCTCCTCCTCCTCCTCCTCTTCCTCCTCCTCCTCGCCCTTCCTGGTTCGTGTGTGAGTGAAAGGCCCGTGCACTGCAACCCTCACGTGCCGCCACCGCTGCCGCCGCCGCCGCGCCACACACCAGGCTCCGTGTTCCGAGGCGTTATATTCTCTCAGGAGTGTTTTCTAAGCCCACGGAGATGCTGTGCTGGGTCCATAGGGTTCATATACTTAATGGCAGTACGTATTACCACTAGAATTATGAAAACTCACTTGGAAATCTCAATAACGTGTTTTGAGGCGGTGTGTTCTCAAGATTGTTTTCTAAGTCCACGGAGATGATTTGTTGGGTTCATAGGCTTGATATAATTAATGGCAGTACTTATTGTCGCTGGAATTATGGAAACACTCTTGGAAATGCGAATAAGTAATTATGAAACGCTTTATGATTATTGTCAAAGGTCACAGAGGTGTTTGGCAGTTGGCGTAACTGTTTGTGGCTGGTCACAGTACTTATCGTCACTACAAGTAAGAAAATTCTCAAAAATCCCAGTTAATTTGTTTTCAGACGCTTTTAACTCTCATGAGGGTCATTCTTGAAGTCACAGAAATGATCAGCTGGGTGCACACGGATGCTGCGATTAATGGCAGAGTACCTCTTTATTACTAAAATTACGAAAACGTCCTGGAATGTCTCAGTAACCTATCCTGAAATGCTTTTAAAACTCATTGCGACTATTTAAAAAAAAAACTACGAAGATGAATGAGTTCCAAGACTTTTTTTTTTAATTAATCATCATGAAGGCACCCTTGAAGACCCCAGTACCACTCACCAGGCCCTGTTCAAGCTAGCGGCCGGGACAACACGTAGAAACCTCGAGAATACAGTCCCTTCCTTACGAGCCAAAGCAAAGACAAAGACACTTATCCACCAATTTTGGAAAATCCACTTTGGTTTATAGGGATTGGAACCTCAGTGGGCCTCTCTCTCTCTCTCTCTCTCTCTCTCTCTCTCTCTCTCTCTCTCTCTCTCTCTCTCTCTCTCTCTCTCTCACTGAGAAACTCCTGCCCCTGTTCCTCCTATTCCTACCCCCTCAATCGAGTCTCACCCATGTCCCTCCTTCCTATCCCATGCATCTCAGTCCCACCCGTGTCCTTTCCCTGCTATCCCATGTATCTCAGTCCCATCCATGTCCTTTTCCTCCTATTCCATGCAACCCAGTCTCACCCATGTCCCTTTTTCTTCTATTCCATGCAACCCAATCCCACCCCACGTCTCCCTGCTGGGGTATCGCGCACACTGCACCACTCAAACAAGCCAGGGAGGGACGGACAGCAGACAACGAGCCTCTCTCTATCCCCCTTTGTCTCAATGCACTCGATACCACAAGAAAAATGAGAAAAAATTAAAGAAAAAAATACTCGAGTGGCAAGGCAAGGATAAAAGGTTGAGGAGGAGGAGGAGGAGGAGGAGGAGGAGGAGGAGGAGGTACGAAACTTGACTTCTCTTCTTTTGCACAGCGGGTATAATAAGTCGACGTTTGGAGACATGACTAGGCAGATTCCAGTGTAAACATCACTTTTTACTTCGACTTTCACATGATATACGAGGCGTGGCGGTGTACGAAGCTGTTATATACGAAATAAACACATAAAAAATAAATAAATAAATAAATAAATACCATATCTGAAAGTTTAATTTGCGTTATCATGGATGCTTGTTTTCTCAATACAGATGCAGAATACTTGTCAACCTACCACTAGAAACATGAAAACACCCTTGGGAGCCACAGCATCATTCAGAATCCTCACAAGACTACCGCTAGAAACACGTAAACACCCTTGAAACTTCTTAAACTCTCGCTAGAACCATGAAAACAACCTTGAAACCCACAACTCCCAGAAACCCTGTTAAACTATGAAAACACCCTTGAAAAAACACAATAACTTCAAAAAAATTATCTCTGAAACCCACAATAACTTTCTGAACCAGTGAAGAAAAACCTGAAAACCCACAACAGCTTCTCCTGCAGCGCTGAGAGTAGCTGACATCACGCGCCGCAACGTTTGGTGACCCGAGCGCCGCTAACCCGTTTGAGACAGGTGAGCAGCGCGCGCGTCACCACCACAACCTTGGCACGGCTCACAGGTAAGAAGGGCCAGGTATCATAGTAGGTAAAAACGTCATCTAAATCTTTCCTTTCTTCTTCTCTTTCCTTTTTTTTTTTTCTTTCCTTTCTCATTCCACTTATCCTTCTTCATTCTTCTCTTCCCCTTCACTCCTCTGTTTCTTCGTTCTCTTCCCTTCCTTCAATCCTCTCCTTCCCTTTCTTCTCTCCTTCCCCTTTCTTCTCCCTTCCTTTCCTTCTTCCCCTTTCCTTGCTTTCTTGCTTCCTTCTTCCCCTTCTCTCCATTCCTTTACTCCCCGGTACTTACATTCTTTCTTCCCCTTCCCCACTCCTCTTCCGATTCTCCCCTTTCCTTTCCCCGCTTCCCGTCCCTTCCCGCCCCTTCCCGTCCCGCCCCCTCAGCACAGGTCACCGTGAAGCCCCATCAGTAAGGTCACTCCCTCCCTCACTGACTCCCTTCTTCACCCAAGCAAGGCCGTGACAGGTAGGTGGGACTCAAGAATAAAAGAAGCGAAGTGGAGTGAATAAGAGGAAGGTTTCAAGGTATTCTGTCTTAGTGCTGGGTATTTGTTTTTTCTTGTTACTCTCTGGGGCGCCTTGTGTCTGCCTGTCTGTCTGTCTGTCTGTGTGTGTTTTTTTTTTTTCTTTTTGGCATTTCTGTTGCGTTATTGAGGTTTATTTATTAATCTATTTACCTTTCCATCAGTTATTGTTTTTTTTTCAAGGGTTTCTTTTTTTTTATTATGGCTGAGTTTGTACGTACGAAAATGCCAACTTGTATTAAAAAAAAAAAGGAAGATTTCAGTTTGTAAGGTAACAATCGCAGCTCCTCACGGGAAGACCTCAGCTTGCGGGGAAAACTTGTAGGTAAAAAAAAGAAAAAAGAAAAGAAAGAAAAGTGAATAAAATAGAAATAAAGAAATCAATTTAGAGAGAGAGAGAGAGAGGAGAGAGAGGAGAGAAGAGAGAGAGAGAGAGAGAGAGGAGAGAGAGAGAGAGAGAGAGAGAGAGAAGAGAGAGAAACGAAGAGTCAACCTGTTAGACGAAAATAAAAATACACAAAATGATCGTATACATATTAACAAATTTCCAACCTCTCTCTCTCTCTCTCTCTCTCTCTCTCTCTCTCTCTCTCTCCGAAAATCGCCACAAAAAGTATGTAGGTCAAATTTGAAACCTTAAAAGAAGGTGGCGAGGAAGGGAGGGAGGGAGGGAGGGGGGCGTGGAGGGAGGGAGAGAAGGCGTGGAGGGAGGGAGAGGAGGCGTGGAGGGGAGGGAGGGACTAAGAGGGATAATACATCAATAAGTCAATATTCACACACACGCACACACACACACACACACGCACAGAGGAAACAATATTCATTACTGGTAAAACTGTGGTAACTAATGTATGTATGTATGCATGTATGTATGTACGTATGTATGTTTAATTAGTAGTACAGTACACCGTGAATAGTTTTAGCACATAACAAAATCACTGCTCACTTTTGTAGTAATGATAAATAAATAAATGAATGAATAAATAATAATAATAATAATAATAATAGGAAGAAGAAAAGAATGATAATAATAATAATAATAATAATAATAAGAAGAAGAATAAGAATGATAATAATAATAATAATGATGATGATGAAAGAAAAATAATAATAATAATAATGAACAAATAAAGAATGAAGATGAAAAACAGTATAGAATTTAATAACAACAACAACAGCACCACTACTACTACTACTACTACTACTACTACTACTACTACCACTTCTATCACTAATTCCAGAACTAATACAGTACTAAACATCACTACCAACAACACACAACCACCACTACCACCACCTCTAAATAACATCAGCCCATCTCTTCACCATCACCACACAAAACAACAAGAAAGTCACTGTAATCACCACCACCATCACCACCATCACCACTCTTCACCTCTACTCTCTTATGTCTCTTGCTTTACACATTAAACAGAGGACCACAAACAGCTTCAAGGGGGCAGGCAGGTCTGTTGCTGCTCACCCTTCCTTTGTGATCTTTTGTGGTCCTCTTTTCATTACGGCTCGCAGGGTACAAGGAAGATAGGATAGCCTGTATTTTAGTGTGGAATTGTCAGTAATCCGACACTTTTTTTGGCTGTCTAGGATGATGGATTGTGCTCTCAAGTGTTTGCAGTAATGATTGACAGGATACCAGGAGGGCAGGATACTAACAGGATAGGATTGGGTAAAGTTTGATTGGGAGTCGTCACTAATCTGACATTATCCAAGTCCCTGTAATGTTGAATGGTGCTCTGTTTCACCAATCTTTACAGTGATTTGTAGGACACCAGGTGGGTAAGGTACTAACAGGGTAGGAATGGATAAAGTCTTATTGCAATTTATCACATTTATTTATCGGCATTACTGAAGTCCCTGCAATGTTGAATGGTGCTCTGTTTCACCAGTTTTTACAGTGATTTGTAGGACACCAGGAGGCTAAGGTACTGACAGAGTAGGATTGAATAAAGTATGACTGCGATTCGTCACTAACCTGGCATTACTTGAATCTCTCAGATGCTGGATTATACTGCTTCACCAAGTCTGTCATACTAGTTTAACCAGCTGAGGACACAGGAGCGTGATAACAATGCCACTGATTGATGCTCTTAGTCGCTGATCAGTCAGACTATCAGCTCTTATTTCTTGGCAGCCTGAGGTACACTAATGTTGTATTCTTACCAAGGTTCTTGCTTAAATATAATACACCTGATAAAATTAATAAAATTAACCCAATCACTGGTATCTGGCATGTCTTTCCTTATTCCCAAGCTACTCTGAGGCCTCTCTTCTTGTTCCACAGTCACCTCCAAATATATTCTGTTCTATGCCATTCTTTCTTGTAGATGCTTATAAAGATTCCATACATTGCTTCTGGTGCTAGGAATTATTGCATATTGCAGTGAAAAGGTTAAATAAAGGTCTGGTAGGAATATAATTGCTCAGCTTTCTAAAACAAGACAGAAACGAGATTAATCAGTGAGTGAGGGGATCAGTCAGCAGCAGTTAGCCAGTTATCACAGTCACGTTTCCTCAGATACTAAATCACTGTGACAGACTTGACATATTAGGCTATCGTGATGGACAACTTAGGTATACCATCACCATCACCACCACTACCACCACTACCACAATACCACAATACCATCAGCACCACTACCCCAATAAGCATCACCACCACCACCACTACCACTACCACTACCATAATACCCTAATACAATCAGCACCACTACCTCCATAAGCACCACCGCTACTTCCCCACTACCCACCTATACTTGCTGCAGGAGAAACATTTGACAGGCTCCTCAAAGTCAAGGTCGATAAGGAAAGTGTCCGTGGTAGTGTACTTCACAAGCTTCCCTGCACTGAACATTGTCCCTGAGAGTCACAACACAGTAACACACAGCAGGCACAGCAGGCACAGCTGGGCACAGCGCCGCACTTCACAGCAATACCAAGGTCCCGACACATTCAATGCATTATTACTACAGTGCCACTAGTTTTTTTTTAATGTCTTTGTCACACTCACTGAGATTAGGCGTTAATTTGTATTTTGAGCTGTGTGTGTGTGTGTGTGTGTGTGTGTGTGTGTGTGTGTGTGTGTGTGTGTGTGTGTGTGTGTGTGTGTGTGTGTGTGTGTGTGTGTGTGTGTGTGTGGTATACATACAGATAGTGTGTTGAGAAGAGGGTATAATCTCTCATCACTCACCACCACTCACTCATCACCAGTCCCATCCCCATGACTGAGCGCCAGCACCCTGCAGCACACACCATGCCACAACACCACCTGTCACACACTGTCTGCTCTACCTCATGCCACACCACCTCCACACCTACACAATGCAGGCTCCTCACACACACCACATCACCATCATCACTCCTTCAAGGTCACACACTGTCTTTATGCTGCTCACACTTCAGCTATGTGTACTGCACAAGTAAGAGCGTTCCCTCTCACAAATTAATTACCGTAACTTTTTTGAAATCTTACAAAAGTTATATTCACTTGAACAGAAGTGATATCTTTCTACAACTGCACCTTTCAGTTCAGATCATTTGGTGCATGGTAAGTTTTCTTGTGAGTTAATTAGTGGATCAAGCTAAGATAAATTATTTTCACACAACACAGTCACTCAGTCCACAAGGGTATGTGTATATAAGTGTACATTTCAAAATAATATATGGCAAACACAAAATTAAAATGTGATGCAAATTTAGTATATGTAAAAAAAAATTAATGGAGTACTTTCATGACAGTGCCATCAACAGCTTATCAACACCAGTCACATCTGGCCAGCGCCTCATCACTGTCCTTGAGTGATGTGAACGCAAGCAATTAAAGCTCCACTCAACTGTTGTTTCTTTCTCTTTTTTTTTCAGACACACTTATTCTGCACTTCTCATTCCTGTCATCAAAGCCATAGTGAAGTCACATTTCTGTACATCCACCGAGTGCCTACAGTGTGCCTGCTGCCTGATGCCTGCTGCCTGCCACCTGCTGCCTGCACCACCACCGCCACCACACTGCCACTGAGGGGGAGGGGAGGCCAGTGAATCCTTTCATGTGACTGTCTCTCTCTCTCTCTCTCTCTCTCTCTCTCTCTCTCTCTCTCTCTCTCTCTCTCTCTCTCTCTCTCTCTCTCTCTCTCTTCCTCACTAAGCCTCTGTACCCCCTCCACCACCATCACCACCACCACCACCACCACCACCACCAACCAAGCTGTTACTACCATCACCACTACACAGCCACCAATGTCATCACTCCCAACAAAGCTACACAGTGTCTTAAGTAAAAATATGAACAGAACCACCAACACCACCACTAGTGTTACGCCTCCCACCAGTACCACACACTACTGAATCACTAACAATGCAGCCACACCACCACCCTTGCCATCACCACCAGTCCCTCTATGCCATTAGCACCTTTAGACAACATTAATCACTTTATACTACTACTACACCACCACCACCACCACCACTACAGATATAAATAAATACAGTTGACGTCAATGCAGTTCCTTCACCTTTGTCGTTCTTCACATCCTCTGTATGAATTTGTGTATATAGAGTGAATACGTAATGTACTATGAATCTTGTCAATAGCTCATGTATGTTGTGTTATCTGTTTGCTAAAGGGTAAGTCTATTTATCTATCTATCAATATACCAAATCAGCATTCCCAATAAAATAAAATAAAATAGAATAGATCAAATCAACACAATTACTAAGAGAGAGAGAATAAATAACACTGGTGCGATCTTTACGAATAACGAGCAAAGCAAGAATTTATCCGTCCCAGTGCAAATAAATAAAACAAAACAAAAGGCACATAAATAATCCCAATAAAGAGAAGAAGTAAAGTGATACGCACACACATCGATAAAAAACGGTAAGTGGCCAGTAAATACAGGAATCAATACATAATACACAATAAATCCTCTCTAAACAAGATTGCCGGCAGTGTGTGTGTGTGTGTGGAATCATGAGGAAGAGAGAGAGAGACCGAGAAAAACACACACACACAAACACACACACACACACACACTCCACCTTCATCCACAAAAAAAATAACCACAGACTCCCAAACTTCCTACCACTCACCACTACTCACCACAACGCACCACCACTATTAACAATAAGACCACCTGTACATGAGTTTCCAAGAGTTTTCCCGTCACAAACCCTCAGTCTCCAATCGTGCATAGCTGTCAGTGTGTGCCGGGCTGCGGGTGATGTGTAGGGAGTGGGTGGGGGTGTCAGAGCATTCATAACATAAGCTAGGGTGAGCAGGAAGATGTGGTCTGTGTAGGTTCGTGAGGAGTGTCACTTATTAAATCTCCTCTACTGGGACTGTCAGATTACTTATCCTTATAAAACCTAACAGGCAATAGAGTCTTAGAAGATCAGGATTCAAGATTGAAAGATCACTCTTAAACCCTGTGATATCTGACAACCTCCTTGTATAATAGTGGTTAAAGTCTTAGCAATTTGGGACCCCAGACTGAAAACCTCAATGAAATGGAAGTCAGTGTGTGGCTGGAGGGTATGGCAGGCTGCTTGACTGTTCACTGTACACCTAATGCATATCCTTCTATACAAATTCTACATATAACACTCCTCTCATCAAAGTTTCACCCGAATAGTTCCCGTTGACCTAACCTAAGCAAACTTAACTGATTATTTTTATTATCTTTGGGGAAATATTATGTGTGTAATATGCATGAGGGAAATGTGCTTTGAATTTCAGGCATACAGGTGCTACATACAGTGGTACAGTGGGTGGGCTCCTGAAGCAACACACACCATTTACTGAGAGAGAATTTATGATACCCAGGTGTTGCATAAAGTGGGTACAGAGGATGGGATTCCTGAAGCAAGTGAAGCAACACAAGGCATTTACTGAGAGAGAATTTATGGCACCCAGGTGTTGCATACCATGGGTGGGACTCCTGAAGCAACACAAGAGAATGGCACTGCAAGACAACCCAGTGCCACACTACTAAAAGCGACAACACTGCTGGCAATACTCAAACAAAATACTGGTGGTGGATTTAGGACACAGTACAATGCCACTTTGCCAAACCCCAAGCATGTGAAGCCTTAACACACCCCATTTTTACTTGCCAGATTTTAACACATGACCAAAAGGAGTGAAATCTGTATTATCAGATGGCTTGAGCAATGTTAAGAGGATGGCTCGTCTCTGGCAAGGCTTCTTAATCCACCTCTTCCCTTGCAGCTCCTAATCTGACCCACTTGAAATTCTTTACCTCCTCACCTGCACACACACACACGCACACACACACACACACACACACACACACACACACACACACACACACACACTGGAATTGACAATGCTGGAACAAAGAAGGGAAAGAGGAGACTTGATAGCAATTTACAAGAATCATGAAGAATATAGAGATGCTTGATTGAGAAGACCTAATAAAGAGGGACATAAGAGGTACAGGAGGACATGGAAGGAACATCACCTGCCAGGAACAAGCCAGTGAAATATTATCACACAAATTCTCTCATCATGTACAGGAATAAATAGTAATTACATCCATATTAATGAATTAACTCCTACTGCAACCTGTGCCACTGATAATAACACCTACTCTTTCCTGTACTAATGATAATAACTCTTCCTCCAACCCACTCACTGATATTAAGTCTTTCTGCGACCTGTACCACTGATAATAACACCTACTCTTTCCTGTACTAATGATACTAACTCTTCCTCCAGCCTACACACTGATATTAAGTCTTCCTGCATCCTGTACCACTGATAACACCACCTATTCTTTGCTGCACCACTGCTACTGAGACTTCCTGCATCATGTTCACTGATATCAACTTTCCTCCCATCCAAGGAATACTGGTTTCACTTTTGAGTTCAATTTAGGGAAAGTTTTTAGGGTTTTTATTTAATGTGTTAGGGTGAGCTTTTGTGTGGCTGTCCCTAGATTTGGTGGATGAAGGGAATATTGCATTATGAGAGTTGTTTTACTAATTTTACTCCAAGCTACAATGCCGACATCACTCCTGACTCCTCCCTCATTCTGTGACACTGCTAAACACCGACCTATACCACTAATGTCAACTCCCTGTCAGTCCTGTCCCAATGAAACATCCCTAATAACAGAGAGAGAGAGAGAGAGAGAGAGAGAGAGAGAGAGAGAGAGAGAGAGAGAGAGAGAGAGAGAGAGAGAGAGAGAGAGAGAGAGAGAGAGAGAGAGAGAGAGAGAGAGAGAGAGAGAGAGAGAGAGAGAGAGAGAGAGAGAGAGAGAGAGAGAGAGAAAACTTAAATACACTACCAACACTCCTTCTGTCATCAAAGCTTTCTACAAGAGCATCTGTTCACCGACAAACTCCAACCTGTGACTGATATTAACTATGCAATCTTGTACCAATAAATCCTCCCTAAATAGCAGAGTATCTGGATTAATATTTCACCAGCATTCCTTCCCTCATCAAAGCTTTCTAAATCAACGTCCTTTTCCAGTTCCCATTGTACACACTAAAGGTACATTTGACCACATGATTCACCCCGCCTGCCTGAATAGTCAACACATGATTCACCCCGCCTGCCTGAATAGTCACCTTCTTTCATATCCCACTTGCCACATGCTATGGAAGATGAGATGTACTATGCAATCAGCAATCAGGAGAGCACCACTATTCAACACCTGTCACTGTCCATGTAACTTGCCTTGCCTGCACCTAACATAGCAGTGACTAGCTTCCTTCCACCATGACAGTGACCAAACTAGATTCTCTCTACCATAACAGTGACCAGACTACCTTCCCTCCACTTCCCTCCACACAAAATAGGCCAAAGCTACACTGACATAAGGCCATTTACACTGTACTATCAAAACCATTTATATCCTTAGGGTGACACTGGTGCTGGTCAAAATCACAAGTCATGAGGGGAAGACCAAAGACTCCTGCAGTGTCAGAGAACAGGAGGAAGAGGAAGAGAAGACAGAGTTTGTACTAGAGCAAAAAAAAAGGGAAAAATTACAAAGACAGGCAACCAGACTGTGATATGAGAGACAGGGAGGGAAGAACAGAAGTGAAACAAAATGAGAAGGCATAATTTGTACCATAGAGCAAGAAGGAAAAGAGGAAAAGATCACAGGCAAGGGATCTGGGGGAAGAGGAAGACAAGACTGCAGCTTTCCCAAAGAGCAAGAAGAAAAGGGAAAAGATTACAGGCAAGGGAGCTGGGGGGAAGAGGAAGACAAGAATGCAGGTTTCCCACAGAGCAAGAAGGAAAAGATTAAAGAGATGGCAGGGAACCACACCATGATGCAAGGAAAGGTAAAGAAGGAAATAGAACACCAGTGAAGCAATACTTAAGGAAAAAAGATATAAAAGTGAAAAAAAAAAAAATAACAGGGTCATAACAGAGGAAGGAAACAGTACCAGCATGTAAAATGTTGATGTGGAAACAAGACAAGATAGGAAATAATGACAGATCAAGCACAAGGAGAGAGAGAGAGAGAGAGAGAGAGAGAGAGAGAGAGAGAGAGAGAGAGAGAGAGAGAGAGAGAGAGAGAGAGAGTGTCCACAATAAGGCAATCTTCACATAACCCATAAGCTGACACGCAAAAAAGAAAAAAAAAGCGCATAATCAAAACGAAACACAATGAAGAGGAAGGCGGCCTGGAAAGTACACAAGAGACGTAAACAAGCACGGGAGGAATGCACAATGCACCACCAATACATTAGATAAGAGAATGCACGTCAGGTAACAGACAGGTAGGCTGTGCAGCACGTGGCCCAGGGCAGCACGCAGGACCTGGCCACGTACGCACACACGCATACACTGGCACTGAGGGGGAAACACAAGGTCGCTGCTGGGAAATAAGGCAACGTAATATTCCGTAGCAAATCAAAGATGGAAGCTGCGGCCAGGGCGAGAGGCGAGCCGCGGCCGTGACAGGTGAGGGGTACAGGTCTCCAGGTGGCAAGGAATTGCAAACAAAAGTGTAAATAAAAATAAGGCGATTTACGTGTACGCTTACATTTAAAAAGGTCTGAAATTAAAGGTCAGAGGTAAGCTTGAAGTACACTCGCGCCCACTTCCTGCCTCCCCCCAGTCTCTACTCACCCCATGAACCAGTCAACGGTGTCCCGCAGGTATTCCGGTAGCTTGTCCAGCTTGGCGGCGGACCTCGGGAGTAAGAGACAACCGCAAAAAGTAAACCTAAAGAGAGACAAACAGAGTCAACCCGACACTTCAAGCCGTCCCGGGCTTCCCACACTCTTCACCTCCCTTCAGATGCTCTATTTTCTCTTCCATATACCTATTTTTGGCAGGAGAAAAACTTGTGCTGTGCTTTGGAATATTTTTAAATTTATAGTTCTGATAAATTTAATTACGACAAAAAAATATTGGCTCACAATTTGTATAGTCTATACCAGGATAATTGGCTTTTTAGTTTTGTGTTATGTGTTGTTACTGTACAAAATTTTATTCAGATACTTTTTTTTACGAAAATATACGAAGTATCTTGATGATTTTGGCATTTTGATATATACGGTCATCCTATTCTCAGCGCTTTGGAGTGTCGTACACCTGTATCACTTCACACTCGCAGAGGCGGAATTTTCTTATGTATGCTCGTAAAATTACCTATTATATGTGAATATTTCAGAATACAAGAAAAGCAAATTATGAAAACATATCAATCCTTATTAGATATACCAGCATGACGACGGGGGCTAAACTAGGGCATGCGCTAGTAGCTTTTTAGGAGCTTCTGCATGATCAAAACAAAGAGGAGAATTCACGGCAGTCGATCCAGGAATGTTGACATCGACCAGCTGACTGTCCGTCCCCAGCTGACGACATTTCCCGCGCTCTCTGAATAATAAAAATACATACTGCACACCTGAATTTCGGCAATAAAATTAATTGTACGACAAATTTTGTTGCATACGCTTATATCTTGTTGCACATTTATTGACATGTCTTTTTTATGTGTTCATTAAATTATTATTGTTATTTTTCATTGATATGCGCTGGGATTCACTAACGGTTCTAACAGTTCGTACGAAAAGAAAGACAAGAAGTTGGTACGAACTCTCTCCTCTCCTGTTTTTTTTTTTTTTTACCTAACTTCCTCAAAATTTTAAAGTTTTCACTTTACCAAGCCACCAAGCATTTTTCTCTCATAAACCCTTTTTTTTTTTCTCATAAACCCAAATATTCTTTTTTTCTCTCTCATAAACCCAAGTTTTTTTTTTCTCATAAACCCAAATATTTCTCTCTCTCTCTCTCTAGGACCCATATATGAAATATACACAACAGGTGGTAATAATACAATCTCCACAAATACTGCTTGGCTTAATTTTTATTCATGGTGATTTGTTAGGCACAGCATGAAAAGTAACTTGCATAGAGGGAAAACAAATGAGGAAATTCAGCACACAGGCAGCAAAGGGAACTCAACAGCTGCAATAAACACTGTATGTAGCAATGTATGAATACCTAGAGGTGTGTACAACCATGTGTTCTTTTCCAAATCTTGCGTAAAAGGTAGAGTAGGTTTAAAATGATGAACCTTTATTAATTAGATGTGGTGAGCCTCAAGAGCCAACCATCCTTCCAGAATCCAGACCATTAAGAAGCCATTTATTGTAATGTACTATTGCAATGCGCAGTACACTGTCACCATGTCAATAAAAATAAGCAAATGCAAAAGAAAAGAATAGTTGTTAAATCAAGAATGATAATAATGATGATGATGATGATGACAATGATGATGATGATGATTATTGCTGTTAATGATGATGATGATGATGATGGGATGATTATAAGGATAGTGTTTATGCTGATAATGATGACAATTATGACAATAATAATAATAATAATAATAATAATAATGATAATGATAATAATAATAATAATAATAATAATAATAATAATAATAATAATAATAATAATAACAACAACAAAAACAATACCAGTAACAGTAGGAGGAGCATGAGTAGCTATAAATCTGAACACACAGGAGGTGACAAGGGGCTAGAAGGGAAGCCAGTTTGACCAGCCACACCACACCACACCACACCATACCGCACCACACACCACACCACACCACACCAAGATGCCCTCACCCGCCGCACCACGCCCTGGAAAAGCAAAGGTCACAGTCAGTTATATAACACTACATTATCATCTATCAAGACACTTATTCTCAAGTTTTATATGACCATTTTGACCTCTTTTAAGACTGGCACCTCAGTGGGACTTTTCTTCCTCTCTTTTTGTTGCCCTTAGCTGGTTTCCCTCTTACATAAAAAAATAATAGATAAATATATAAGTAAAAAAAAAAAAAAAACACTGAGAATTCATATTACCAAAAAACAAACTCAAAATAAACTAAGAGCTTGTACAGTTAACTTGTCTCTGGTTACATTAAATCATTCTTAAAACTCTCACTCTCTCTCTCTCTCTCTCTCTCTCTCTCTCTCTCTCTCTCTCTCTCTCTCTATGGTTACATTAAATCATTCTTAAAAACTTTCTATATCTATCTTACAAGTCCAAAAACCTGTTGCCTTACATCTGTCACCACTTGGCGATAATTAATCAGCTGAACAGATTTATGCCGTCAAGGAACACCAATCACTTAAAATACTAAAGTGGATAACACATATGTGGAAATGAGACAAGCACAGCATCACACCACACATCACCTGTTTCCTTGGATGCTGCACCACCATTACCTCTCAGCACGTGTCCTAATGATCTGCCTATCTCTTACATGGAGGTGCTCTTTTCATCCCTTTTCCGAATATTTTTGCAATGGAGATATTAAAGGTGCTATTGAAGAAAATATGGACATTATAAGAGAAGAGGTTACTGTAATACAAATTTGTCAAAGAGCAAGAGACAAAAATGGCCGAGAGAGAGAGAGAGAGAGAGAGAGAGAGAGAGAGAGAGAGAGAGAGAGAATCTTTCCTCTCTTTCATTAGCAATTTTCATGTAGCAGCCTCAGTAAGAAGCAAAAGCACTCACTCACTGTCAGTTAGCCGTACGCTGGTGTCTGGTGCTGCAGGGCCTCCACAATGTACAGAGGAATGCCCATGGCCAGGAGTGCTGAGGGGGGCAGGGAGGGCAGGTTGGGGCAGTAGTGACACAGCGCCTCCCAGCACATGTCCCTGAGGCGAGCCACTCCCAGCCACACCTTGTTGATGTAAGCACTGCGGGTGTTTTGGGTAAGGTCTTTCACTCCTCCAAATATATACATACATCCTTCCTGTGGACAGAAAAATAGGAGGGTTAGACAAGGCCATCCATCACTGTGGGAAAGCAGAGCAAGCCTACTCCATGATACAAATAGATGAATGTTTATAATCTTTAAAATTTTGTGACTTTATTCAAGTAGCCATAGTAAATTTATTCATGCACATTAATTCACAACTACTCCATTCAGTGTAATCATGTAAAACCATTCTCCTTTATTCCACAGACATCATTCTTGCATCCATTGCTTTCTTCACACTGCCCTTCCATCCATCCATCCATAAGAACATCAGAAAATAAGGAAAGCTGCAGGAAGCCATCACACCTACATATGGCAGTCTCTGTATGAAACTTACCTACCCATTCCCAATCTGTGATCTTAGCCTTACACCTCTCACATCTAATGCTGCAATTTACACCAGTCACTCTCCTTCCATCCTCTCTGCAGACCATCATAACACTCCCCACTCCACTTGATCAGCTAACTTGGCCCTCACATCAACACCTTCCTACTTCTCACCTTTCTCACATGCACCACTCTACACATGGCTCCTCACTTCTCCCACACACAAACCCCTTCTTCTATCTCACTCCTATGTTGGTGTCTCAGACACACACAATGCAGCTGGCACCACTACACTCATTATTTGGACATATATGGAAACAAGTTTTTCCTTCAGCATTCGGCAAACAAGTGAGTTGCAGATGGGCGTCCTCACCTCTGTCACAGCAGCTGAGTGGAAGTAGAGAGGCACCAGTGACTTGCAGGGGAGCAGCTGCCACTCAAATGTGGTCAGGCTGAGGCGCCACAGGTCAGCAAAAGCCTCTGATCCATTGTATCCCCCATGAAGGTACACATCTGAGGAGATTTACAGAAGCATTAGTGTAATAAAAATAAATAAATAAATAAATAAATAAATAAAATACAAATAAATAAATAAATAAATAAATAAATAAATAAATAAACAAATAAAAATAAAGAAATATACATGTAAATGAAGTACAAAATCAGTATACAAAATCAGAAAGCACAAAATAAATACATCTATCTGTCTTTCTACAGTATCTACTATATACCAGGCCAGCAATCCTACATAAGGCAGCCCAGATAAGGCACCACTCACTCACTCACACACACACACACACACACACACACACACACACACACACACACACACACACACACACACACACACACACATCACTCACACTTTGAGTCCCATCGGCCTCCAGTGGCAAGGGACAGTCTCGTGGCTCACCACACCACACCCATCGTATCCCACTGTACTAAATAAAAAATAACTTATGCATATTAAGATGGTGTTGGTGCTGAGCTGGAAAGGCTTAATTGTGAATAAGGCATTATTTAAGAGAGAAGCATACAATCAATGATGATTTTTATAACCACACAAATACAACTGGTCAAAATTCACACCAGCAGTTATTGCCTCAAGTTACATTCTTCTGGCCACAACATAGAGTCCCAACACACATTCATTTCATTCAGCTCATAAGAGACCAACAATACAGGAATACTGAATAACTAGGATAAAGATATGATATAGCACCTCAACAACACTAATGCAAATGACATACTTAATGCTCATACTTACAACTTAAAAATGCCTCCAATGAGATCTAACAAGTATATCACACAACTAATGCCTAAGCTTCAATGGATCAATGGAAGGCACCACATACAACCACATACAATTTTCAAAGAGAATAAAAGCATCCTTCCCCAAGATTCTGTGCTGAGCTTGCCTTACACCCTAGCTGGGATTGGTAACAGACTGTTAACTGCCCAAGCCTGTGACGTGAGGGGCTCTGGCAGTGTTTGTGGTACTCGGCTTGCTTTACACCCTAGCTGGGATTGGTAACAGACTGTGAGCTGCCCAAGCATGTGATGTGAGGGGCCCTGGCAGTGTTTGTGGTGCTCAGCTTGCTTTACACCCTCGCTGGGATTGGTAACAGACTATGAGCTGGTGTGGTGAGACTTGTGTGGTAGACAAGGCTCAAATCTGGCACCATGCAGCCAATCACATTATTTACATTGTGTGCATGATTATATTAATGTATGGGGAAGGGAAGGGGAAGGGGAAGGTGCAAGGGGTTGATTTATAGTATGGCTGGATGAGCTACCTCTGCCTGTGATGTGAGTGGCTGTGGCAGTGTCTGTGGTGTCACCATTGTTCTATAGCCTAGCTAAGACTAGCTAAGCTGCTTCATTCATGCACTACTTGACACTTACTACGGCATCACAGAAAGATTAGTCAAGATGTAAAGAAGAGAAAGGTGTAATCTGTGGCTTCTGTTATTTTTTGGAGGGTAAGAACATATGGTGTGGAGTGTGGTGTGCAGTGTTGGTGGAGGTGCAGTCCTAGCAGCACCTGAGGGAAGGACTGGCTTGCCCACTCATGAAATTTTTTTTTTTTTTATGCAAGATGGGTTCTGGCCAAGGAAAAAAAAAAAAAAAAAAAAAAAAAAAAAAAGGCCCACTGAGGTACTAGTCCTTAAAGAGAGGTCAAAATGAAACATCCAAAATTAGAGGGTGAATGTCTAGAAATCTCCCTCCTGAAAGAGCTCAAGTCATAGGAAGGAGGAAATACAGAATCAAGCAGGGAGTTCCACAGTTTGGCAGAAAAGGGACAAATGATTGAGAATACTGGCTAACTCTTGCATTAGTGAGGTGGGCATAACAGGGGGTGAGAGAAGGCAGAAAGTGTTGTGTAGCAAGGGTGGCAGGAACACTCACATTTGTCCACCTTAATGGCCACATGGCAGCGCCGCGGCTTGGGGAAGGTGTTGGTGCGGGTATCAGGCCGCGTGGAGGTTGTGGCCCACACCCGCTGCTGCAGCAGGAAGGTGGGCAGATGATCCAATGAGCAGGAGGTATCAGACCGCCCGCCGCCAAACACGTACAGTGAACCATTATGCTCCACCACCTCGTGACGGTACCTGCCGGGCATCAGCACTCATCAGCACAAGGGGGTGAAATGGTGAGACTTGAGGTTTCTGATTGTCTTCTCCTTAGGAACAGTGTGTGGTGTTGGAGAAGGAAAATCAAATAGGCTGAGACAGATGGCTGGGGTTCATACTTCTCGTTAGTAACAGTGTGTGTGTGTGTGTGTGTGTGTGTGTGTGTGTGTGTGTGTGTGTGTGTGTGTGTGTGTGTGTGTGTGTGTGTGTTCAGGGGGAGAGGGAAATTAAACAGGCTGGGACAGATGGCTGGGGCCCTACCTCTCCTCGGGAATAGTGTGTGGTGGGGGAGAGGGCGGAAAGAGCTGCTCCCACGTGCGATTTTCTAAGTCAAGGCGGTGGACATCAATGCTGTATTGGAAACCAGTTGTTCCTCCTACCACATAGAGGTAGTCGTCACTCATGCACACCGCCTGCAGGGACAAAGACAGCAGTTAATGGGGGACATGACAACAGGGCAGAGAGGGTGAAGGAGAAACAAGAAAGAGATAGAGAAAGGAAAATGACACAGGTGGAAGGAGCATGTGGGAGAGAACATAAGTGTGGCAAAGGAAGAATAGACACAGGAAATTGCTGACCGTGGGAAGGGAAACAAAACAAAACTGGGCATTATAACTGAGTGAAGAAGGGGCTCAGGTCAGGGAGGGTCACAGGGGAGAAAGAAAGGACTAGTATCAGGAAGAATCACAGGGAAGGAAGGGATTGGGGTCAGGGAGGATCACAAGGAAAAAAAAAAATCAAGTAACTCACCTGCCCATACATAGGCTTTGGTTTCTTTCCCATAGTCACAATCTTCTGCCATCTTCCAGTGGGCAGGTGACACTGGTACAGCTGCAATGCAAGTCAAGTGTCACGACATCATCACCACACCAACATGACTCAGCATGCAAAGGTACTATCTATCTAACTATATACCAGGGCAGAAACCACACACAGGTGCCCCAGACAAGCCACCACACACTCACAGACACACATCATTCACTCTCTTAGTCCCACTGGCCCCCCGTGGAAAGAGACAGCGAAAAAGGGACCAGAGAATAGACACCAACAACACACAAACTATACAGGTAATGAGGTCTTAACCCAATCATAAGTTTTCAAAGGCTGACCTTATAATCTAGTCCTATTTTCATATTGGTGCAACACACTAATGTACAGTAATATTATAAGCAACACTTACAAGTACCAAACTCAGGATAATATAATAAAAAAAATGTCACTGAAAAAGATATGATTTGTGTTTAGTAGTGCTGAACTGCGTAAAGTCACCACCAGCAGGCAAGTCCCAATATGCCTCTTAAATCTCCTTCATTTCACTCTCCATTACCAAACACTCACATTAAGAAGCATACTTCACACAAACACAATAACACAGTGGCACCTCAGCTTGCAGACATCTCTCAACCATGGTGCTTCTTGGGTACACATTCAGAAATGCTATGCTCTCTCACCACAAATATTTTCAAAGGCTACACAGATGATTACTCAGGTTCTCAAGAGTGTTTCTCCTGGAAACAATGCAGAAATCTTGTCCATCTGTCACTAGAACCATAAAAACACCTTTAAAACCTGAGTAACTCCAGCTAGAGCCTTTTGAAAGTGGGGTAGAAGTGTTTAAGAATGCCATCCTCAAGTCTCACGGTCTCAGGTAAGGCAAGAAGTCATTTTGATACCTATTCTATATTCAATCTTCAGTACGTTATTAAAAAAATTACAGTTACCAAAAAATAAATAAAAAAAATAAAATGAGAAAAAATCCTGTTTTAGATGAAGGCTAATGAAAGTGTTCTGATGCTGTTGATGACATACTAGGCTCACCAATGCATTTTTAACACTGAAATGTTAAATATTTTCAATTTACAGTATTTTTTTTTCAGAATATAACCTGATCATCAATAGAGGTGTGTGTGTGTGTGTGTGTGTGTGTGTGTGTGTGTGTGTGTGTGTGTGTGTGTGTGTGTGTGTGTGTGTGTGTGTGTGTGTGTGTGTGTGTGAAAAGTCTGAGTGTGTGCATTTCAAAATCCAAAAGAAAAAGGATATTCACTTAACAGAACCAGGACAACAAACCCTCGACTCAGGACCTGTACAGTACTACAAGACACACTCTCTCTCACACTATGGGGAAATGTGCCCTACTTACAGAATCTGAGGAGGAGTTACCAAAGGGCGTGGCAGTCCCTCCAAACACCAGCATGAATGGCCCACACTGCACAGCTGAGTGGGAGGCCAATTCCTCCGGCATGGCCCCCTCCCCCTTGATGCGCGTCCATGTGTGACTCACCAGGTTGAACTGCCACAGCTGCAGGAGGAGGAGCAGTGATGTGTGGGTGTACTGATATCTCTGAAGTATATTCTATTTGTTATGCCATGTCTTTTCTCCTATTCTTCTCTCTCCTCTCTTCCTTCTCCCTTTCTTAACCCTTTCCTTTCCTCCTCTTTCATCCCTTCACCTCTCCTCTCTTTTCCCTTTCCTTCTCCTTCACTCCTTCACCTCTTATTTTTTCCTTCTCCTCCTCCTTTCCTCCTATGGGTCTTCACATCATGTAAATATTCTAATGATGGTATGTTTTCAAAATTAAAACACATATAGAGTCATTTTCAGCAAATTTTACTTGAACCTGAGACAGTGACACCAGTTAGTGGAGATTCAAGCTGGGGATGAGACAAGTGGAAAGGCTGACAAGAATGTAAACTAAGAGACAGTGAGATGCAAGACTCACCTCCTGGAAGAGAGGTTTGGTGCGGTGCCAAGTGTCATCTACATACTCAGTGTCAGTGATCTTGGGGTTGTAGCCACCAAAAGAGTAGAAGGAGAGTCCAAAGCACACTATGCGGTGGCCACTCCGGGCCATGGGTATGGGAATGCCTGAGAGAAGGAGGCACAAATCAACATACAGTGGGTACTCCCAGGATAGTAAAACTCTTCATGTCACTAATCAAGAAGACTTCTTACCAATCACACAGCACCACTACTCCAACCAACAAATAAATAACATCTAACACAGCTTCATCTATTGCTTTTCATAGCCATGCCTCTGTGCTGTTAGTTAGGTTTACTTTCAAAAAACATCCCATCCCTCTATCACTGAAGAAGTGAACTGTTAGGCAATGGTATGAGGCTTGCAATAAAGACTCCTATTTTCTTATTTCTCTTTCCTTATGGCCAATGAGCTTAAAAATCTGGTGGGAAACTGGAGTATTCTGAATGATTCTTAAGGGGCTGAATAACTTTAATTTATGTATTCCCCTCCAGCTCCTCAAGCTTGTTGGTCACAGAGAAAGAGAAAGGAGAAATCAGTATACTGTGTTAGACTGCAAATTTACTTTTCTTTTGTTCTTGAATGAATGGCTGCAAAAAGTTAAGGTTATTCCTTATAATAAGTCCATGTCATGTTCAATAACAAAACTTACATATTATGAAGGACACACTGTGTCCTTCATAATATCCTCCAGTTATATTAGGTTAAGTTATGATGGGATGAAAATTTCCCGTCTTCAAAATATAGCATCTCATCCTTTGGCTTTTCATGAATGTCCAAATCTGGCTTCCCCCACCCTAAAACCACACCTTCCCAACAGATCATAGCTTGTTTGTCTTGTTATTCAGCATTTTTCACATATTCTACTACAGCTTCTTGTTAGCATGAAGGATCCTCAAGAGTAGAAGGGTCCCCAAGTCTTTAATATCACGGCAGTGTTCATAAGGCCAAGGATGGGAGCAATATGGCATGACTGTTTGCAAAATTAACATTTTATATATTTTTATGATATTCCCTTGTGTCCTTCACCTCAAGGAGGTGTTCCTAAGGCCAGGGCTGGGTGCAATAAGGCGTGACTAATTGAAGAGTGGCATAATTTTTCTGATATTCTACTAAAGACTCTTCCTGAGTGTGAAGGAAACTCATATATAAAAGTCCCGTGTCTTTAACCCCATGGCAGTTTTCATAAGGCAAAGGCTGGGGGCAACAAGGCCAAAAATGAACATCCTATATTTTCTTTTAATACTCTACTAGTTTGTTGCTAAGAGTGAAGGAGGCTTATACATAGATGAGTTTCCGCGTGTCCTTAGCCCCATGGCAATGTTCCCAGGGGCAGGACAGTGTACAATAAGGCGTGACTTACCATCCCTCAGGTTGCCCCAGGGCCGCACGAAACGCATCACCAGCGGCCGAAACCTGTACTCAGACCGCTTGCCAGTCATCACACCCAGCACTCAGCACACTCAGCACAAGTGTTTTCTCTCCCAACACAACAGTAATGCTCTCCTTCCTCACATCAGCATGTCTCTTGTGGCCGCTGCTCTTTCTTCTTATTTTATTTTATATTGTTTTCACGTTGGTGGGTGGCCTCGGCTGGCTTCTCTCTCCAAAGCTTCGGTCAACCAGACGTCGATCTTCGTTCTGGGACAATACAAATTTTGCAAAACGACGAAAATACAAAAAAAAAAATTTTTTTGCATGTATTTTATAATTAAAAATTAGGTTCACAAGCAGCAAAATAAGCCGCTGATATAAATTGGTTGAAACAAAGTTCTGTTAGTATATGAAACCAAGACTGTACTAAGGACTATCAGATATTACGACTATAATTGTTTACATATACAATAAGTATGCAATGTGTATGTAATGTAAATATGCATGATAAATATATTAACAGATTTTTTTTTGTATACAGAGCTAGAATACAATACACATACAACGATAAAATATATTAAAAAAAATAATACAAAGTTAGGAGGCAATATGTACACAGTGATATTTATTTATTCATTTATTTATTATTATTTTTTTTATTTATTTGTTTATTTTTTTTTCAATACGGAGTTGGAAAAATTAGAAAAAGATATTGCTTGCCTGTTTGATTTGTGGAGCTTGAACTCACAAGGGCTTTAGTGGCCCGTCTCAACTTCTCATGTATTGGTTCCGTGTCACTACTCTCTACCATATGGACACGCCCATACCAGATGGCCGGTGTTGCGCCAGATCGCAGGGTTAGAATGATTCCTCCTTACACATGTTTAAAATGATTCCTTCCAGCACTAAATACTGCGTCATAAGTTGGCGCTGCGGGTAAGGACTTGGCACTGAGGCGCTGCGTGATATCAACAAGACTGAGATTAATAAGACGTGAACATGCAGGTGCCATAAGATGACACAGCCTGTTTTGGAATTAAGGCGACGTAACCCATAATATTTCTGGGTGCCTATCTTCCAGCACACAAGCACACAGCGGGAACGTACGTGTGTGTGTGTGTGTGTGTGAGAAGGCTGCCATACACGTATCCGTTGTTTACTATCAATTTCAGACTTTATTAGACATCGTTTTGGGCAAATATCTTGTAAACAAACAGTAGGAGGAGGGCAAGGAGGGAAGGACACGAAAACAAAAGAGAGGACGAGAGATGGTTGAGTGATGTACTACGCGGCATCATCACCCCATCATCCAATGCCTACTCGCCTCCTGCCAGCTTCCTTTAAGAGCCAACAGTGCACTCCTTATCGGCACACTTTCAGCAATGCACCATGGCGTCATCAGTGAGGGAGGGCATCAGACAAATTGTCATAAAGTGTCATATACTGATCCAATAGCTTATTCAGGTTTACCATGTTTTATATGGAAGTTTGTAAATAAGAAAAAAAAAAACATGGTAAATTCAAGAGCAAAATGGTAATCACATCACGACAAATGTTACCATAGGACTTCCCCCCCCCCCCCCAGTTCTAAACCAAACTTCTTGTCCTATCCACTCCTACGCTGATGATACCACCTTGCAGTTTTCCACGTCTTTTCATAGACGTCCAACCCTTCAGGAGGTAAACATATCACGCAAGGAAGCCACAGAACGCTTGACTTCTGATCTTTCTAAATTTTCTGATTGGGCAGAGCAAACTTGGTATTGTTCAATGCCTCAAAAAA